>NW_028261391.1:861915-1056807 GCF_051295495.1 Thamnophis sirtalis
GAAGTTTCTCCTGATTTCTAGGTTGGAAAATCCTTTCCAGGCTTAAAAAAAAGACAGTGCTGGCTTAAACGGTGGTTTGATGTCTCCTGTGAAAACCTCTTTAGCAGCCACGTTTCCCCCCCTGTCTTATTTATGGAGTTGCTGGGTGAATTTGCCTCCTGCTTCGTGGAGATCTTGTTCCGGGCACGGCTGAGCTGGAATTAAATTTATGAGCGATAATAGCGGCTTCCCCACCCCTTTGCCCCCGGGGCTCCTGCATCTCCCTTTCCGACTCCAGAAATGGAGTGATAGGTGTGACCAGCAATGGTCATGCCTTCCGATTTTTTAACAAATGAAATTAAGGGTGTCCCCAGGGCATCCAGTATCCGTGAGCTTCATGGCGGATTAAGGGCGGAGGCGTGAAGGGACATGTGAATTCCCTTCACGCAGCTTTTGGCTGGGTTTGTCCTGTCCCCAAAAGATCAAATGCCAGGGTTCCAAATAGCATCCAAAATTAAATCAGAGTCGGAGGCAAAGGATTCCTCGAAGTCCCAATTGATGAAGGGAGCCATGTCGGCACATCTGGGAAAACCCAAATCTGAAGCTTCCCAGTTTTCCCCACCCAGTTGAAAGTTCAAGATCTTGCTCCCCCCAACACCCACAAACCCATCCCATGGTCCCATCTCCCACTGCCACACTGGCAGCTTCCACCTGTCCAGATCTGGTCAGGTGCAGAGACAAAGGATGACCTTGGCTTTCCAGAAAGAATGTTGTTATGGCTGCCTATTGTCTAACTCTGTACAACCCCTCCCATTTTCCCACCCTAGAAAATCCCCAGTAGAATAATAGAAAGCAGGCCAGAGGTCCACAAGAAAAGATGGCTGCAGGCCTGACACCAAACCTGTTTGGGAGAGGCTGGTGGGAATAGGACTATGGAGCAGGAGTCTCGGAATGCAGCAACTTTAGACTTCTGGACTTCAACTCCCAGAATTCTGGCTTTGGGAATCCTGGGAATTGAAGTCCGCAAGTCTTACAGGGGCCAAAGTTTGGAGAGGCCTGATGTGGAGGAAGGTCCTGGTGTCTGGATGAGGAAGAAGAGGAGGAGAAGGGAAGGAAAAAGCTCACTCACACCTGGAAAGGCGGAAAGCTTACGGAAGAGGCAGTGATTAAGCACCCCGGCAGAGAGAACAACGGCCACAACCCTCAACATCTGGAGCGGGGGGGGGGGGGAGCTTTGGAGCTGTCCATGGTGCCAAAAGGCCACCCGTCTTCTCAGGGGCCTCAGCCGTCGTCCCTGGGAGGGAAGGTGGGTTAAGAGGGGTGGCCGAGGAGGGGAGGGAGCCATTGGGCCTGTCGGTCCGTAGGCACTCCTGGACTTAGGGCACAGAGGATGGGATGGGGAGGAGGACACGGCCGGCTACTTTGATTGGGCCGAGTGGGATTAGGCACGGAAGGGATTTGCCTCCGTTACGGAAGGTCTCAACGTACAACGTGCAAAGCAACAGAGTAATGAATAATGACAAGGAGAGAACCAAAAAGAGGACTCGGGGAATTCAGTTGAGGGATGGCAGGAGGGAAGAAACTCTCTTTGGGGCTCGATTTTTCTCTCTGCCTCCTGGTGAGCCCCCCTCCCTCCCTCGCCCCCTCCCTCCCTGCTGGAAGGGAAGGTTTAGATGCCCCCTTCCTCCTTGGAAGGAGAAGAGGGAGTCCAGATGGCAAGGAAAGAGAAATGTCCATGGAACGAGGAAGGCAGAGCAGGGCCAAGGGAGCCAAGGGAGGCTGGAGGAAAGCCCTGGGGAAAGGAAAGGAGGGGAGGGGGCCGGCCTGAGGGGGTCCTTTGCAGTTTCCTTTGCTGACAGGTCAATTAGCCCCTTGGGAGCAGCCCCTCCCCTCCCCCCCACATACCAAATTATGCACATGGAAATTGCCTGATTGACAGATGGAGCCTCAACATCCCAGGTCATAAAATCTGCAGATAAGTGGAGGATGGGGGAGATGCCTATGACCCCCCCTCTCCCCCTCTCTCCTTCCTCCTCCCCCCTCTATCCTTCTCTCCTTCCTCTTTCCCTCTCTATATCTCCCTTTCCCCCTCTCTCCTCCTCCCTCCCTCTCCCCCTTTATCTCTCTCCTTCCCCCCCTCTCTCCCACTCCCTCCCCTCTCTCCTTCCCTCCCTCCCTCCATCCCTCTCACCCCCCTCACCCCCTCTATCCTTCCCACTTTCCCTCTATCCCTCCCTCTCCCCCTCTCCTCCTCCCTCCCTCTCCCCCTTTTTCTCTCTCCCATCCTCCCCTATCTCCCTCTCTCCTTCCCTTTTTCCCTCTTTATCTCCCCCTCTCCATCTTTCCCTTCCTCTCTCCCTCTCCTTCTCCCCCTCCTTCCTCTCTATCTCTCCTCTTCCCTCCATCTTCCCCCTCTCTCCTCCCCCCTCCCCCCTTTATATCTCCCCCTCGCTCCCCTATCTCCCTCCCCTTCCTCTCTATCTGTCCCTCCTCTATCTCTCTTCCTCCCTCCCCCTTCCTCTCCCTCCCTCTCCTCCCTGCCCTATCTCCTCCTCCTTTCTGTCTATCTCTTCCCCTCTCCCCACCCCCTGCTTGATTTGATCTCTCCCCCTTCAGCCGCTGGGAGCAATTCATCCGTGGGATAAACAGGCTGG
The DNA here is from genome assembly GCF_051295495.1 of Thamnophis sirtalis. NCBI lineage: Eukaryota > Metazoa > Chordata > Lepidosauria > Squamata > Natricidae > Thamnophis > Thamnophis sirtalis. Next base: position 864,549 of record NW_028261391.1, read on the forward strand.
GAAAATGAAGGGTTTCATTTCGCCTCTCAACACCCGGGCAGCTGTCCTCGGGCGGCCAGATCCATTGGGTGCTCTTCCTGGCAGCAGGAGGAGAATGGAGCGAGCCGCAGGATCTGAACCTTGATCCCTGCTCGTCTTTGGAAGGAGGAGATCCCCGAAAGTCTCCGCAGGGCCTCCTGATTCGCTCTGCGTCGGAGTTGGTGCCTTTTCTCAGTGTTTAAGACCCCTGGTTAGCTAGTTGGTTTGAACTGGGTGATGGCAGGTGCAGTGGAAGAATGAAGAGGCCTTCCCCCCACACCCCCACCCCACTGCAGGGAGACCCTGGAGGGCGGGGTCTCTAGTGGGTCGTGTCCAACGGAAGAGAATATCTCTGTAGCTCAGGGCTCAACTGGGGGCTCCTGGGGGCTCTCTGAGGTTGGGAGGTTTCTTGCAGACGTTTCATGACCCAACTAGGGAACATCAACAGTGCTAGGAGGGAGGAGGAGAAACAACAGGTAGGGGAACATGGGGGCTCTCTGGGCCCTGTGGTTTCCTTGCAGACGTTTCATGACCCAACTAAGTAATATCATCAGTGGGAGGAGGAGGAGGAGGAGGAGGATCATCAAAGGCAGAGACGCCAAGATCAGCACCCTGAGTGGCTGAAAAGCTTATTGGCTGAATTGAAACCAGCCCAGCCTCTCCTCCCCTCCCCCTCCTCTTCTTCTCCTCCTCTCCCCCTCCTCCCTCTCCTCCCCCGCCTCTTCTCCCCCCCTCCCCTCCCTCTCCTCCCCCTCCTCTTCCTCTCCTCACCTCCTCCTCCTCTTCTCCTCCTCCTCCTCCTCCCCCCCTCCTCCTCCTCCTCTTCTTCTTCTTGCTCTTCTCCCCCCCCTGCAAACCCCTCTTCCTTCTAGCACTGATGATGTTCCCTAGTTGGGTCATGAAACGTCTGCAAGAAACCCCCCCCCCCCAACCTCAGAGATCCCCCAAGGACCCCATAATTCACCCCAACCTACAAATATTCTCCTCCATTGGACACAAGACTTGCTGCATTTCCCACTGGACTAGATGACCTCCAAGATCCCTTCCGACTTAAAAACCCTGCCCCCGTATAAGTTCTGGTGCTGTCTGGATCTGGGTCTGCTTGTGCCTCGGTTGTTTGAGGTCAGAAAGCCTTTGAAGGAACGGAAGCTATAAGCACAAATAGGAATTTCTAGGCTGATGCATCCAAGTGCAAATTCACCCAATTAAACCATGAACTTTGCTAATTTCTTTGGGATCCGTAGCTGCAACTCCCCCCCCACTGCCCCCCACCCCCAAGGCAGAGCCGGGGCTTTGCTCTGCCTCTTTGACACTGGGTTTCCTCCAAAGTGGGAGGGGGGATTCTTCGCGGGACCCTCCCCCCTTTTAAATGTTCCTATGTTGTCTTAAGTCACGTCTTTGTTCTCGTTGATGTCTTTATGTGTGTAAAGTAAAAAACTTTTAAAAAAAATTAAATGTGGGGAGGGGGAAACTTGCAGTCACGACCCAGGAGTGTAAGCGGGGTGGGGGGTGGGGGGGGAGGGGTTTTTCTCCCCTTCCTTCCCAAGCAAGGAGGCCGCGTGACTCTCTGGGGCTGGGCTGGCATTTTGGGAATCCAGATTTGGGCTTCCAGCTGCAGGAGACGGAAGCTCAGCCCGGAGCCCAGGAAATTAATGGAGCAGAACATTGCGGGATCCACTTCCCTCCGCTGGGCTCCCTTCCCTCATTTGCATCGCGATCTCTCCCCCCCCCCACTTGCAGGCTTCATGAGCCTCAGTTACGCAATGGGGGAACGGCAGGAGCTGGGCTGGAAGGAGCCGCCTGGTTTGGCGCTGAGGAGGGGCCCAGGCGTGGAAGGGGAGGGGAGCCGGTGGCGGCATCGGAGAAGCTACAAGAGCTGGGATCTGGGACCTTCCTCCTCCTCCTCCTCCTCCTCTGTTGTCAGGCCCCGGCAGCTGAGGTTGAAGGGATGGAAAAGGTAGAATGACAGGGTGGGAAGGGACCCTGGAGGTCTTCTAGTCCAGCCTCCTGCTTGAGGAGGAGACCCTGTGTCCTTTCAAAGGGCTCTCCAATCTCTGCTTAAAAACTTCCAGGGATGAAGGCCCTACGACCCCTCCCCTCCCTTCTCCCCTCTTTCCTCTCTTCCTCTCCTTTTCCTTCCTCCTTCTCCTTCTCCCTTCCTTTGTGTCTTTCCTTCCCCCCCTTTCCCTTCGCTTCCCTTCCGTCTTTCCTTTCCCCTCCCCACTCTCCTCTTCCTCTCCTTTTCCCTTCTCTTGCGTCTATCCTCTCCTCTTCCCTCCTCCTCCCCTCCCCTCCCCTTCCGTCTTTCTTTTCCCCTCCCCTCCCCGTTCTCCCCCTCCCTTCTCCCATCTCTCCTCCCCTTCCTCTCCTTTTCCCTTCTCCTTCCCTCCCCTCCCCTTCCATCTTTCCTCTCCCTTCCCCTCCCCACTCTCCCCCTTCCATCTCCCCTCTCTCCTCCTCTTCCTCTCCTTTTCCCTTCTCTTGCATCTATCCTCTCCTCTTCCCTCCTCCTTCCCTCCTCTCCCCTTCCGTCTTTCTTTTCCCCTCCCCTCCCTGCTCTCTGCCAGGGGCTAAACTGTCCTGCTGTGCTCGGGCTGTCACAAACCTGCCAGCAGCTGAGCCCTGGGCCTTGGCAGGAGAGCTGGGGGGACCTTTTAGTGACAGAGAAAATGGAAATTGGGCTTGGGGCCTTGGCACATGGGAGGGGGGGGTCAGGGGGGGTCAGCCAAGCTGCCTCTCTTCCGCTGGCTGGCGTTCAGATTCAAGGGAGACTCCTGGGAGTCACGGCAAGAATGCCACCGGCTGATGGGGGCCCTGGTTCCCAGGCGGCTGCCGCTTCTCTCGGAGACACCGGCTGTGCCAGGGGAGCCCCAGCTTGGAGGAGGTGGCCAGTGGTCGACCTGGCCTGGCCTGGCCGGTTCTTGGTGGTCTCCAAACCACAGGGGACCCCAAGAGACCATCTAGCTCATCTGACTCCCTCCCCTGCTTTTCTTTTGGCAACAGCCCCCCCTCCCCCATGGAGTCCCTGCAGCTGCGTTGGGCTAGAGAGGGGAATTGGGGGAGGGGAAGGCTGCCTCCTGAGATACCCAGCACTCTGTACATGAGCAGGAGCCCCTTAGTGTTCTGCACAAGCTCAGTGCAGGGTAGTGGGCTGCAAAGGCCTTGCTCTCTGCTCTTCCGGCCAGTGCTGAGAGGCTGATTTTACTGTCTGCACAGCTCGCATTTCAATCCGAATAGAGCTGAGAAGGGACCTTGGAGGTCTTCTAGCCCAACCCCCTGCTTGAGTAGGAGACCTTCGGCCTAGACCGTGGGTGTCCAAACTTGGCAACTTTAAGACTTGTGGACTTCAACTCCCAGAATTCTCCAGCCAGGATAATTTACTCTCTTGTGATCCCTTCCTTCCTCTGCAAACTCTCCACTTAGATCAGCGGTGTTCAAACTTAGCAAATTTAAGACTTGTGGACTTCAACTCCCAGAATTCTCCAGCCAGCATAGCTGGCTGGAGAATTCTGGGAGTTGAAGTCCACATGTCTTAAAGTTCCCAAGTCTGGAGACCCCCTGGCCTAGACCATTCAAGGCAAGTTCCTGTCCAGCCTCTCCTTAAAAACCTCCAGTTATTGGAACATTCACAACCTCCGGAGGGAAGGAGTTCCACTGGCTAATTGTCCTCACTGTCAGGAAATTCCTCCTTAATTCCAGATTGCTTCTCCCTTGCTTAGTTTCCACCCATTGCTTCTTGCCTTGCCTTCTGGCGCCTTGGAGAACAGGTTGACCCCCCCTCCTCTTTGTGGCAGCCCCTTAAATATTGGCGCACTGCTATTACCCCTGGTCCCCACCCCACCCCACGGTCCTTCTTTTCATTCAATGAGCCGGACCCAAATCCTGCAGCCGTTCTTCCCATCTTTTATATCCTCCAGGCCTTCAGCCGTCCTGATTGCTTGTCTCTGCACTTTTCCCAAAGCCCCAACTCCTTTTTCTGCTCCGTTTGCACAACCGGCTTTCCCCGTTTCCTGCCCCCCCCCCCCGGACCTTCCATGGGCTGCGTTGGTAACACCAGGAAGGCTTCAACTCAGCAGCTTCCTGGCCAGACTCTCCCTGGGCTGCTGTGTGGATGGAGCTGCAGGGCCTCCGTTCCCATAATGCTGCTCTCCCCGAGGCTCCCTCTGGGCAGCCCCAGGCCCTCCGCGGTCCAGAAGCCCCGTGAAGGGGGGGGGAGAGTTTCTCAGGCCATCTTGCAGTGTTTGCCCTCATCCTTTGGGAGGTCTCTGAGAGGGACACCCCCTCCCCATAATGTGCTTTTGGCACTTGCCCCCCCCCCAAGGACTGGAAGCCTTAAAAAAAGCCTCTTCTCCACTCAGTCAGTCTGCTGGGGTGGGGGTTGGGTGGGGGAGAAAGGGATGGAGAGAGAAAGAGCGAGAGGATGAGAAAGAGGGGGAAGACAGAGAGAAGAAGGAAGAGGGAAGGAGGGAGAAAGATAGAAAGAAAAAGAGGAAAAGAGATCAAAAGAGGGAGAGGAAGGGAAAGAGAAAGAGGGTAAGAGGAAGAAAGAGGGAGGGAGAAGAGGGAGGGAGAAGGAGAGAAATAGAAAGGGAGAGAGAAAAAAGGAGAGGAAGGGAAAGAGAAAGAGGGTAAGAGGAAGAAAGAGGGAGGGAGAAGAGGGAGGGAGAAGGAGAGAAATAGAAAGGGAGAGAGAAAAAAGGAGAGGAAGGGAAAGAGAAAGAGGGAGAGAGGAAGAGAGAGGGAGGTAGAAGAGAGGGAGGGAGAAGAGGAGGAGTGATCGAGAGGGAGGGAGAAGGAGAGAGAAAAAGAACCTGAGAGAGAAAAAAGGAGAGGAAGGGAAAGAGAAAGAGGGAGAGAGGAAGACAGAGGGGGGGAGAAGAGGAAGAGAGAGGGGGAGGGAGAAGGAGAGAGAAAAAGAGAGAGAGAAAAAAAGGAGAGGAAGGGAAAGAGAAAGAGCGAGAGGAAGAGAGAGGGAGGGAGAAGAGGAAGAGGGGGGGAGGGAGAAGGAGAGAGAAAAAAGGAGAGGGAGGGAAAGAGAAAGAGGGAGAGAGAGGAGGGAAAGAGGGGGAGAGGGTGAGGGAGGGAGTGGGAAAGAAGGAGAGAATCCAATTGCCCTAAACGAGGCTTTCCTGAGCCCTAACTGGGAGTTTAAAGAGAGACAATTAAATTAAGCGGCCTCCTTTCCCTTCAAGGGCTCTCCGGGTCCTTCGGTGGTAATTGCAAAGCCCAGCGGTTTTCACAGCTGCCTCTGAATAGAAAAGCTATTCTCCAAAGCACAGGAGAGAGAGAGAGAATGAATGAAAGAAAGAAAGAAAGAAAGGGAAGGAAGGAAGGGAAGGAAGGAAGGAAAGGAGGACAGAAGGAAGGAAGAAAAAATAATGAAAAAAGAAAAAGAGGCCTGGCTAGTCTAGTGAAGAGAAGGACCAGGGGAGACAGGAGAACGTCTTCCAATATTTGAGGGGCTGCCACAGAGAGGAGTTAGGGGGTCCAGCTATTCTCCAAAGCCCCTGAAGGCCAGAGAAGGAAGAATGGATGGAAACTGACAAAGGAGATATTCAACTGGAAATAAGAGGAATTTCTTGACAGTGAGGACCCATGGGACAGAAGTTGCCTTCAGAAGTTGGGAGAGCTTCATCCCTGGAGGCTCTTCCAAGAAGAGACCGGACTGCCCTCTGTCAGATATGGTGTAGGGTCTCCTGCTTGGGCAACAGGGGGGAGTTGGACTAGATGACCTACAAGGTCCCTCCCAACTCTGTTGATCTGTCCTCTCCTACTCAGTCTTGCTTCTGAGGTTTACGTTACGTACTCCGTTTGCACAACTGGCTCTCCCCGTTTTCTGGCTCTGCACCCTGAACCTTCAAAGGGGCTGAGTTGGTGCACCAGGGATGCTCAAACTCAGCAGCTCCCTGGCCAAACTTTGGCTGCTGCATGTGGGGTGTGTGTGTGTGTGTGTGTGTGTGCATGTGGTGTGTGTGTGTGTGTGTGTGTGTGTGTGTTAGAAACAAGGCTGGTTGGCAAGATCTAAACGCCTGGAAGGGAGCAGCCGGATTTCCTTTCCTTTCCTTCCTTCCTTCCTTCCTTCCTTTCCTTCCTTCTCCTGTCTTCGATTTCCTTTCCTCCTTTTATCCTCCCCTTTCCTGCCCTTGGCCTGCCTTCTTCTGCCTCCTGAATGGCAGCTGAGCCAGGGATTTCATTCATTAAATATTTCATTTAATTCATTTCATCATTGATTTTTGCAACTTGCCCCAATCTGCAGTCTCCGGCCTTGAGACATTACGCCGGATGAATGCAAGCCCCCCTCCCCCAAGAGAGATACGAGGGAGTCCTCACCTTTATGATCTCACAAGCGGGCCCCAAATTTCCATGGCAGAAAGAGGCAGCAAATCCCTCCCTCAATAGCTGGACCAGTGGGAGCTTGGCCAAAGAAAAAGCAGCCTTTCCACAGACAGACAGACATACAGACACACCTGGCCAGCTTGCCTGCTCTCCCGGGGAGGGGAGGGGGGGGGCTGTCCGACTTGTGAGTGACAGGCAGCCCCTCTCTTCATGGCGGTTGGGAGAAAGGGAGGCCGGTGGGCTCGGCAGAAGGCGGTTTCAGCTCCAGCCCCAGGAAAGGGGCCTTTGCTTTCGCTTCTATGGAGGGGAGAAAATATTCGTGGCTCAGGATTGGAATAAAAGCTCCTTTTCGCTCTCAGGGCTTTTTTTCCTGCAGACATTTTGTGACCTGACTAAGTAACATCATCAGTGCTAGAGGGAAGTGGGGCTTGTAGAGAGGAGGAAGAGGAGGAGGAGGAGGGCAAGGAAAATGAAGGAGAAAAATGAGGAGAAGGAAGGAAGAGAAGAGGAGGAGGAGGAGGATTGTGACGTCCTTGGTGTTCTCTGAGCTTTGTCATTTCCTTGCAGACGTTTCATGACCCAACTAGGGAACATCATCAGTGCTAGAAGGGAGGAGGAGGAGGATTGTGACGTCCTTGGTGCTCTGTGAGCTGTATTCTTTTCGTGCAGACGTTTCCCTGCCCAACTAGGTAACGTCCTCAGTGCTAGCGATGACGTTAGATGCATGGATGATGTCACCTAGTTGGGTAGTGAAACGTCTGCAAGAAAAGCACCAGACTCAGAGGGCACCAAGGAACCCTTCGGTTTTGAGTGGGGTGCCAGGCGCTGCAGGGCAGGGGAGATCCTGGATGGCACTTTGGCAAGACTCGCTTGGATGCTACTGATTGGACCTTCCCCAGGCGACCTTCTCCTGCTCTCCTGGAGGCCCTCAAGGGCCCCCTCCTCAAATCCCCTCCAAAGGGGGTCTGCCAGCCTCCTCTGACATCCTTTTCCACCGGTGGTGGGATTCAATTTTGTTTGCCACTGGTTCTGTGGGTTTGGTGGGCGTGGCAGGGGAAGTTTACTGCAAAGTCCCCATTCCCTCCCCATCAGCTGGGACCGGGGAGACAGAGAATAGATGGGGGGGGGGAAGTCAGAAGTGGTACGTGCCGCTTCTCTGAACCGGTTAAAAACTTCCCCTGCCGGTTCTCCAGAACTGCTCGGAACCTGCTGAACCCCCCTCCCCTCTGTTTTCCACCCATCCGAAGATGATTTTTGTAACGCGCTCTACTTGGAGCAGCCCTTGAAGAGTGTTCGAAGACTTCAGCTGGTCCAGAACGCAGCCGCGCGAGCGATTGTGGGTGCACCAAGGTACACCCACATTACACCTATCCTCCGCGAGCTGCACTGGCTACCTATTAGTCTCCGAATCCGCTTCAAGGTGCTGGTTGCTACCTATAAAGCCCTACATGGCATCGGACCTGGGTACCTGAGAGACCGCCTCCTGCCAATTACCTCCCATAGACCGATTAGATCGCACAGGTTGGGTCTCCTCCGGGTTCCATCTGCCAGCCAATGTCGGTTGGCGACTCCCCGGGGGGCCTTCTCTGTGGCTGCTCCGGCCCTCTGGAACGAGCTCCCCGTGGAGATCCGGACCCTCACTACCCTCCCGGCCTTCCGCAAAGCCACCAAGTCTGGCTGCTCCAGCAGCCGGGGGGCTTGTGAAACATCCAGCCCCACGGAAACTGTGAATGTTGTGTATTTTAAAGTGTTGTTTTTGTTTATTTATCCCCTTCCCTTGTTTATTGTGAGCCGCCCGGAGTCCTTCGGGAGTGGGCGGCATACAAGACCAATAAACTCAACTCAACTCAACTTTTGTGTTCACCTCTCTCTCCCTTCTCTCTCCCTTCTGCTTCGCCCCAGGACATCTTCACCCCCGAGTGCAAGTTCAAGGAGTCTGTCTTCGAAAACTACTACGTCATCTATTCTTCCACGCTGTACCGGCAGCAGGAATCGGGGAGAGCTTGGTTCTTGGGACTCAATAAGGAAGGGCAGATTATGAAGGGCAACCGGGTGAAAAAGACCAAACCCTCCTCACATTTTGTACCCAAACCCATAGAAGGTATGAGGGGAGGGGGCCAGCGGGGCTTGGGAGAGGGGCTGGGGGTGCCGGTCGCTTTTCTGGTTCAGACGCAGCCGGGCTCACTGACTCGAGCGAGCTGAAGTTCTACACAAAGGCTCTCTCTCTCTCTCTCTCCTCCTGGCCTTTCCACGGCTGAGAGTCTTCCCCCCCCCCACTGATTTGGGGAAGGGAGGGTTGAGCCCCTAAGGAGGTGCGGGCATCCACGGGGGGGGGAGGGGGGGCTGTGGGGGGGCAGAGAAGTCTCACTGGGCCTTGGACTAACTCAGATCAAGCAGAACCAAAAGGCAGAGGAGCAGAGGAAGAAGGGACACTGACTGGTACCTTGGGGTTCCTTGGAGCCTGGTGTGCAGGGACCTGGTCCTGCAGATGTGCACCCACAGCTGTCACTCACAGGGGAGGCAAGGAATCGGACCCCCACCCAGGCCGGTTCCCCCCAGGGCCTTGTGGAGTTAACTCATTGAGCGAAACGAGGAGGCTCAGCTGAGTTCCCAGGGAGGGCGCTTAGATCTCCCCATGATGAAATAGGAGCCTTTGGATGGGAGACTACTAGGAGATCCCAAGAGCCACGGTGGGTTAAGAAGTACAAGGAAGAAGAAGATCTCAGAAGGCGCCGACTGGGAAAACCACCAGACCCGCAGAAATGCAGAGCGCTTCACTTTATGCCCAATGCTGCTGTCTCGGGACAAAACGCCAGGAATCCCCCAAGGCAAATGGGGTGGGTGCTGGTCAGCTGCTGAGCTTCCAAGTGACCACTGCTGGGTTGACCACAGGGGCCGTCCTGGAGGATTTCCCTGGAAACCCTGAGAGCTGATTGGCACATGTCGAATGGCCTTTAAATTCCCCCAAGGGCATCAAACTCAGGCCTCAGCCATTGGCAGCCTTCAAGCTTTCTTCTGAAGTAGGATTCCTCCCTCCCTCCCTCCCTCTCTCCTTCTCATTCCCATCTTCCTTCCTTCCTCCTCTCCTTCCTTCCTCCCTCCCTCTCTCCTTCTTATTCCCATCTTTTTCCTTCCTTCCTTCTCTCTTTCCTTCCTTCCCCCTCCCCTGCCTCTCTCCTTCTCATTCCCATCTTCCTTCTTCTTTCCCCCTTCCTTCCTCCCTCCCTCTCTCCTTCTCATTCCCATCTTCTTCCTTCCTTCTCTCTTTCCTTCCTTCCCCCTCCCCTGCCTCTCTTCTTCTCATTCCCATTTCCTTCCTTCCTCCCTCCCTTCCTCCCTCCTTCCTCTCTCCTTCTCATTCCCATCTTCTTCCTTCTCTCCTTCCTTCCTCCCTTCCTCCCTCCCTTAGTCCCCCTCATTCCTCCCCAGGGCAACCGCCCTCCGACCTTCAGCTGACCATTGGGGGGGGGACTGTGCAGGCAAAGGACGGTGAGCACAATCTGTAAGCCCCCCCATGATGACCCACAGTGGTGGGGGGTCCAAGGGGGCGGTCCTTTGCTGGGTGCCAAAAGGCGTCCCAAGCTGCAAGTCATCCTTGAGGCTCTCAGAGCCCCCCCTGCTCAGTGGTCCGAAGTCCAATCGCTGCGAGAGCCTCCTTGGAGACCCCCAGAAAACAGGAGCCCCTCTGAGCCCCCCCAGCCCTTCCCCTGCCCCCCTCAGCCAGCAACCTCCCCCCCTTGTGCCACTTCTGACCCTGGCCTTTCAGCCCCCAAAGAGGGTCTGGGCTCCTCATCTGGAAGCCTCAACCAGCCCAGCTCTGGGGTATCCGGGGCCGATCCAGCCCCCTCCCCCCCCTCCTCCCCCTCTGCTATTCACGGAGATTGCTGACCCCTCCCAAGACAGCTGCCTTTGCCCCCCCCCCTCCGTTCAGCCTTAATTTGGGATATGGTGACCTGGATTTGCAGCCTCCCAGCCCCCTCCCCAAAATCCTTGCCCCCTGCTCCTCTACATCGGCTGGGGCAGGACTGTGGGCCATCCTCCGCTTACAGACATCCGTTTAGTGACAATTCAAAGTGACACGGCTCTGAAAAACATGACTTATGACGGTGATTCAGCTGCTTAGCAGCAGGTTCATATTTATGACGGTTGCCGTGTCCAGGGATCAAGTGATCCCCTTTTGTGACCACCCGATCAGCAAAGTCAATGGGGAAGCTGGATTCACTTAACAACCCTATGATTAACTGAACAACGGCAGGGATTCACTTAACAACGGCGGCAAAGAAGGAGTGAAACTCATTTAACAACTGCTTTCCTTTGCATTGAAAATTTGGGGCTCTGTGGTGGTCATAAAGTAGAGGAACACCCTCTATATAAACTGATGCAGGTTGTCCTTGGCCGTGTTTCACCATTACGGCCGTTGCAACGTCCCCATCGCCACGCGATCTGACTCATATCTATGACGGTCGCAGTGTTCCGGGGTCAGCGGCCCCCTTTGGCGACCTTCCGACAAGCAAAATTGAGGGAGAAGCCAGATTCTCAATAACAACTGCAAGGTTTCACTTAACAACGGCAGCAAGGAAGGTCGTAAAACGGGGCAAATCTCTGTCTTCAACGGGGAAGCCAGATTCATTTTAACAGCCATGCTGTTCACTGAACAACGGCAGTGATTCACTTAACAACGGTGGCAAGGGAGGTCTTGAAACAAGGCAAAATGCCCTTCGCAAACGCCTCACTCAGCAACCATAAATCCTGGCCTCCATTGTGGCCGTATGTCGAGGACTCGGAGCACCGTAGGACGGCGTGAAGGGCACCAATCGGCCCATCACAGAAAGTGGGGAAGCTTTTGGAGTTGTGGGTCCGGCCAGGTTATTCTGTTTTCTTTTAAGGGCAATTTCTGGAGCAGCTGCAGGCGAGAAAAAGGGACCGACTGGATCCTGGCAGATCCTTCCTGCAACACGAGGAGAATTTGCAGCCTGTCAAATCGGCCCGGGAGGTGAAGCCAAGGACAGACTCCCTCCCTCCCTTTCCTAATCCCAAGAAGGGCCTGGCAATTTACAGCCGAGAGAAAGAGCCGGTTAATTCAATAGCCAGATTAAACTGGCGGCCTTCAGGGAGGGAGGGGGAGGGGGAGGGAGGGAGGGAGGGAGGGGGAGGCCCCCAGTTCTGATGCATGCAAACTCTTCTTCCAGCCCAAACTGAAGGGCCCGGTGGGCTGCTCGGAAAAAACAACGTAGAGAAAGCTGGGAGGTTTTGTTTTTTTTAAAGATCTGAGACTGAAAAATAAAATGTCGGGGATCTTAGATCGATAAAGTGTTAAAGGAAATTAAATCATAAAACTCAGTATAAAAGCCGAGAAACAAACAGCTAAATCGGGTATTTATCGATTGTCCAAATTGGATGACGAAGAGGTTGAAGGATGTCCCCCTCTAGGGCTGCATCTCCCAACTTGGCAACTTGATGAGACCTCTGGACTTCAAGGCCCAGAATTCTCTGCTGGCTGGGGAATTCTGGGAGTTGAAGTCCACAGATCTTAAAAGTTGCCAAGGCTGGACGCCCCTTTCTTGGATGAAGCTTGTGATTCCGGGGGGCTTTTTAGCCTAGAGGGGAGATGAGTGAATGTCTACCGAAGCGTGGATGTTGTTCATCAAGTGGACAAGGAGAAGCTGCCTAAAACCAGACCCCGAAGGGACCCAGTGACATGGATCGTCTGCAAGAGCGAAGAGACACAAAAGACTTCTCCCCCCCACACACACAACGCACAATTCAAGCTTTGGCTGTCAGGTTTCCTTAGGAAAGATGCCCTAATGGATTCATGAGCCTCGAGCCGAGTTTCAAAAGAGAACCAGTCCTTTATAGAGGAGCCCCATTTCGGCCATCGCCTCTTGCAGTCAGATCTCAGCCTCGTTTGAATCCCCTCAGTCTGTGTCACCAATCACATTCTCCAACGAGGTGCACCTCTCACAATCCTCAGCAGGGCTTGGCTGATGTTCTCACAGCTAGTCCTTGACTTACGGCCACAGATGAGCTCCAAAAGCCAGACAGTTATTAAGTGAGTTTTCCCCCCGTCTCATGACCTTCCTTGCTACTGTTGTTAAGGGAATCTGCAGTTGTGAAGTTAGTCACAAGGTTTGTTAAGGGAATCTGGCTTCCGCGTCGACTTCGCCTTGTCAGAAGGTCGCAAAAGGGGATCGCATGACAAAAAAATTGGTCAGTTGGCGAGCATTTGAACTTGGGCCGCATGACCTTGGGGATGCTGCAATGGTTGTTAAGTGTGAAAAATGGTCGTAAGTCGCTTTTTTCAGTGCTGCTGTAACTCTGAACGGTCACTAAGTGAACTATTTTAAGTCAAGGACTGCCTAACGTACTTTCACAAGCCACAAACAAATGCAGCAACAACAGAGGCCTAGCAAGAATCTTAGACTCCGGTAAGGCATTCGACAAAGTAGACCATAACCTTCTTCTTGGAAGGCTAGAAAAACGGGGGACGGAAGACAGCATCATCCCCCGATGGATTTGCAACTGGCTGACAAACTCTACTCAAGGAGTAGTTTTTGTATATATATATTTTATTATGTTTTCATTCTATACAATCACATATTTACTGTGCTTGATCAGGGCATATAACATTGAGTAATAAACACGGCCTTCACTTATATAGAAAATGCCCTCTACAATACAAACCCAATATACCACCTTGGCCCGCCATACACCCTCTTTCAACCCCCTCCAACTTTCATTCTTCCTTCTCACACACCCCTCTACGCCTACTTCCCCTCCCCTTCTTTCTAACCCTAACCCTATCACTCCCTCTAATCCATTCCCTCCCTCCCTTCTCCTCCTCCTCTCTCTCACCCTCTCCACCCTCCTTCTTCTTTCACTCGACTCTTTCCTTCGGTATATTTCTATTACCTTCCAGTATATTCGGTTTGTTCTATTTTCGCACTAACATTGAAAAGCCACAGTATACAAATGCAATCATGGAATTTAACACATATTGTATTTCCCCCCTCCCCCCTCCCCCTAGATCCCCACCTCCCTTCCCTCCCCCCGACTTCCCAAAGACCATATGTGGTATAACTTTTGGACAATCACAGTCTAAAATATCTCTACATTGAACTCAGCTTCCTACTGTTACCCAAATTTTAAACAATTTAAATTGTTACTGATACTAAGCATAAGCTATCTGGAGTTTCTTAGTCCCATATTTACTTTTTATGTACTACTCAAGGAGTAGTTTTTGGAAGTACTACATCCACATGGAGAGAAGTAAGCAGTGGGGTACCCCAAGGCTCCCTTTCAGGCCCCTTACTCATCAATATCAAGACATGACTTAGATGAGGGAGCAGAAGTGGGGGAACCCGTTCAATTTGCAGATGGGACACTAAGCTGGCAGGAGCAGCCAACACCCCAGAAGACGAAGCTCAGGATCCAGAGAGATCTTGACAGACTCGAACAATGGACTTTATCCAACAACAGGACGTTGAATGAGGAGAAAAGCCAGGTTTTACACCTGGGCAGGAAAAACACCAAAGGGACCAGCACAGATGAGGCGAAACCTGCCCTCAAAAACAGTCGCTGTGAAGAGGGACCTTGGAAGTCCTAGTGGACGATCCCTTAAACGGGAGCCAACGGGGTGCAGCAGCAGCGGCCAAATAAGTGGATACAATCCTTGGTTATATATACAGGGACATTGAATCAAACTCAAGTGAAGTATTAGTACTGCTTTATAAAGCCTTAGTAAGGCCACACTTGGAATATTGCATGCAGTTTTGGTCACCACAATATAAAATAGATGTGGAGACTCTAGAGCAGTGTTTCTCAACCTTGGCGACTTTAAGTCCGGTGGACTTCAACTCCCAGAATCCCCCCAGCCAGCTCTGCTGGCTGGGGGGATTCTGGGAGTTGAAGTCCACCGGACTTAAAGTCGCCAAGGTTGAGAAACACTAGAAAGAGGGCAGAGAAGAGCAACAAAGATGATGAAGGGACTGGAGGCTAAAACATATGAAGAACGGTTGCAGGAACTGGGCCTGGCTAGTCTAGGGAAGAGAAGGACCAGGGGAGACAGGAGAGCATCCTCCAATACTAGAGGGGCTGCCCCAGAGATGAGGAAGCGGGTCAAACCGTTGTCCAAAGCCCCCGAAGGCCAGACAAGGAAGAATGGATGGAAACTGACCAAGGAGAGATTCAACCTGGAATTCAGGAGGAATTTTCTGGCAATGAGAACAATAAATGGAACAGAAGTTGCCTTCGGAAGTTGTTGGAGCTCCATCCCTGGAAGTTTCCAAGAAGAGACTGGACTGCCCTCTGTCAGACATGGTGCAGGGTCTCCTGCTTTGGGGGGCTAGACTAGATGACCTACAGGGGCCCTTCCAGCTCTGTTATTCTTTTAAAAAGTCATTGGGGGGAAACCAGACTCCCTCGTCCAAAACGGGTTGTTTTGCTTAGCAGCAAAAATGTTGCACTTGTCCTGGTGGCACGAGTGGGGTGGGGTGGATAATGAGTCGGGGTGCAAGGTGGTTGTGCATTGGGGGGGGCTGGTGGGTCCCATGCCTTGACTCTCTCTCTCTCTCTCTCTCTGTCCTCCTCTCTCTCCCACCCACAGTGTGCATGTACAGAGAGCCTTCCCTGCATGAGATCGGAGAGAAGCAAGGACGTTCTCGGAAGAGTTCGGGGACGCCCACCATGAACGGAGGCAAAGTGGTCAACCAGGACTCCACATAGCCCGACCAAGTGCCCACCACCAACACCTTCCTCCTCTTCCTCCTCCTCCTCTCGGGGGGACCTCCCTGCCACTTGCCCCCTGCCCCCACCCCACCCCCGCGAGGCTGGAGCCAAGGTCCACGGGCGACTTCTCTCCACGTAGGATGGGGCGTCTGCGCCGAGCCCAGCGTACACAAACAGACCCCCCACCCACACTCTCGCACACACCCCGCCCTGAAAGGGAATGTATATTCAAGTGAGTGGAGGAGGCCAGGAGAGTTTCATTGAATATAGATTCCATCTGGACTCTCATTTCCATTTGAAACAGCTTGGATGGGAGAATTGGTCAACTCTGCATAACAATTATTATTATTATAATTATTATTATAAATAAATTATTATCTATCTATAATAAATACATAATAAAGGTGTTATCTTTAAAAAATAAAACAGATTTGCTTTTCGGAGATGTGAACTTTCTTTGTGATAGGGAAGTGAAGGGAGAAAGCTGGACGAATCGGAAATGGGGCTGGGGGTGTGTGTGAGGGAGGGGCAGGAGAGCCATTCCCTGGGTGCAAATAAGGGGGGGGGGCAAGCAGGATCCAGTCTGGGTCAGCTACAGAACCAGAGGTTTAATCTTCTAAGCTTTCGGATTCGTGCTGGAGCCCATCCTCCCGCCGCAGTGGACAAGGACATACGTTGAATTTTGCAGCTACTAAGATAGTTGGACGAGCAGGTACAAAAACAGCCGGTGCGGGGAAAGTGATGGAAGCCTGGGAAATGGGAGCCTTGTCAGTCAACAGAAATGCTGATTCAGCAGCCGGCTTAATAGCTGGACATCAGCTGGCCAAGCAACAATTAAAACCCTCCCCGCAATCAGGCCCTTCATAAATGCTATGCATGGAATGTTCCACCTTCTGGTGAGAGAGAGAGAGAGAGACGTTTGCTGAGGATGATGGGCTCCGCCAAGAGTCCAAAATCTCGGAAGATGCAACCTCCAGTCCCGGTGACCAATCCGGATTGGATCCTGCAACATTATCCAGGGACAGGTAGATTTCGCCTTCATTGGTCTCTTGCATGATTTAGGGCAGTGTTTCTCAACCTTGGCAACTTGAAGATGTCCAGACTTCAACTCCCAGAATTCCCCAGCCAGCAACAGACTTGAACAATTCAGTGTCTAGGACAGTGTTTTTCAACCTTGGCCACTTGAAGATGTCCGGACTTCAACTCCCAGAATTCCCCAGCCAGCAACAGACTTGAACAATTCAGTGTCTAGGACAGTGTTTCTCAACCTTGGCCACTTGAAGATGTCCGGACTTCAACTCCCAGAATCCCCCAGCCAGCGAATGCTGGCTGGGGAATTCTGGGAGTTGAAATCCGGACATCTTCAAGTGGCCAAGGTTGAGAAACACTGATTTAGGGCCACCGTTTTGTTTTTTTTTAAATTTATGTGCTTTATTTTTTTATTTTATTATTTGTATCCCACTTATTTTAACGAACGAGGTGGTGAAAGCATCCAGCGTGCCTCCCTTCTCCTCTTTCTCCAGGGGAAATTGAGGAGGGGGGGTGGGGGGGGCTGTTTTTGCAAAGGGGATTTCGGAAGATTGGATCGAGGGGGGGCTTCCTTGATCTCTTGCTTTGCTTGTTGTTCCCGGGGGGGGGGGAGAGGGTGGCGTAAGAACATGTCGGGGGGGGGGGATCCAAGATGGTTTTTTTTGGCACTGAAGACATCTTGGCTTGTTTAAGCTTTCCAGGATCCCTTTGTCCAAATGGCCTGCGAGATTTCCCCCCCCCCAACTCAACTGTGTTCTCCCATTGACTATGATTGTTCTTTCTCATTCCCCCCTCCCCCCTCTCTCATATCTGCCATTTCTGTCATCTATCATGTCCATCATCTTATCGCCTATCTGTTTATATCTCTCTATCATCTCTTATCATCTATCATCTATTTATATGTACATCATTCATCTTTCCTCCTCCCTTTTCCTTTCTTTCTCTTTCTCCTTCTGCCCCCAAACCTTCCTTATTTCACTACTCAAAGCAACTCTGGGCAGCTGACAATCCCATAAAATCATAAATATAAAAGCATTAAAATTAGCCACAATTAAGTCACGACTAAAAATAAGAGCTGGGGAGGTGTGGGGGCGGGGGGGGGGAGAGCTTGTCAATCATTCCTCCAACCACTAGTTCAGCTCCTTATGGCCAGCTCGAAAAGGAAGAAAACGGAGAATAAAAGCTCCAACCAGTGTTGACCACTCCCTGGTCCACCATGTTCATCCTTCCTCCCCAAAGCAAAGGCCTGGTGTGTGTGTGTGTGTGTGTGTGTGTGCGTGCGTGTGTCCAAATGGCCTAGGGCAGTGTTTCTCAACCTTGGCAACTTGAAGATGTCCGGACTTCAACTCCCAGAATTCCCCATCCAGCATTCCTGCTTTTGCAGGGGGTTGGACTAGAAGGCCTCCAGGGTCCCTTCCAACTCCGTTGTTCTGTAATGTTCTGTTAAATTTCCCTTTTGCTCCTTTAATGTTCAAGGCAGTTTGCTCACCCGCACCAAAGGTTCCTTCTACGACATAGATTGAAGTTGTGTGTGCGTGTGGCTCTGCTTTTCCAGTGTTCTGTTATTTCGGAGACCTGGGATCGCCTGGTGGCCTCCCTTCCCATTCTGCCCACTTTTAAACCTCATGGGATGGAGGCTGCACTCCAGGGCGAGGCAGCCTCTGCCTTTAGGAAAGCAGGAAAGCTTTCCTCCTCTCTTGGGCCGCATCTTAAGCCAGGGGTGTCCAAACCTGGGAACTTTTAAGACTTGTGGAGTCCACAACTCTTAAAAGTTTCCAGGTTTGGACACCCCTGTTTTAAACTGTTAACAATTTCAGGAGTGAAGAAGCTCCCACTTTTTCTTTTCTTTTATCTGCCTCTTTTTATTCCCCTTTCGGCAAGTCACTCTTGCTGCACGGATTGCCTGGCTGGGTAGGAAGGTGGGAGGAAGGGATGACTAAATAAACGAAATTCAAGAATAGACCTGGCCCTCCTCCAACACAACCCTCCCCTCCCCCAAGACGTTTTAATCAGGGTAGCTGGGAGGGACCCTGGAGGTCTTCTAGTCCAACTTTTCTCCCAGCAGGGAGACGTGTATATCATTTCAGACAAGGGGCTGATCAGCCTGATCTTAAAAAGAAACTTTTTTAAAGGGAAGGAGGAGGGAATAACAGTTGGAAGGGATCTTAGAGGTCTTCTAGTCCAACCCATTGCTCAAACAGGGAGACCCTACACCATTCCAGACAAGTAGCTGTCCACTCCCTTCTTAAAAAACCCCATTGATGGAGCACCCACAACTTCTGGAGGGAAGGAGTTCCACTGGTTAATTATTCTACCACTTTTTTTTAATTTAAAGTTTTACATCGCGACTTTGAGTTTTGGGTTTTTTTTGGGGGGGCAGGGCTCCCACCCACTCGGACATCGCCCTTCTTGAAACCCCCCTAGACGCCCACCGGAGCCCACAGCTCCACCCCGGCCCAAATCCTGGTGTGTCACGAAGCCTTTCCCTGCTCTGGAGCGTGAGCCTTGCCCCCCCCCCTTCCTTCGGGCCGTCCGTCGTGCGGTGATGCCAGGCTCCCCTTTGGCAGCGGCTGCCGGCCCGAGCAAGGCGTCCGAGGCTGGGGGAAGGCTGCCTGGCATTGCCAGAGAAAGGATGGCACCGCAGCGCTGCCTGGAAAGGCTCCGGCGGCCGCCGCTGCCGCTCCTGCCAGGTGGCTCCGCGGGGCGCAGCTGTATTTATTCTGTCCCAGCTGGACACGAGCTCCCTCTCCAGCCGATGGCATTGAAGGCAAAGGCTGGGGGAGGGCAGGCCGGGAGAAGGGGGGGGGGCTTCCCTTCCGCAGGGACCGTCATTAACGGGTTACCCAGTTATGGGGACAGCGCCTGGGGATCTCCTTTGGGGGGGGGATGACTAGCCAGGGGTGGGAGGGAGTGGGTTTTTAAAAAAATCATTATTATTAGGGAAGTTCTCAGCTGCCAAGGAAGGAGTGGGCATCGGTCCAAAGGGAGCGCCAGGACAGGATGTAGCTCACCAGCTGAGCCCCTCCCCAATTCATCCACCCCCCCACCCACCCCCGGAGGCTGGGAACAGCCCAGATCTCCCCAGATGTTCAGCACGAAGCTGGCAGGGGTTTCCTTTGGGAAGTGGCAGCGGGAGGGGGGGGTCCCTCAGGAAGATGGTCTTTTTTTGTGGGGGGGGGAGGTTGGCCCACAGGAGTGAAACTTGGGAGAGGGAAGGTCAGCCAGCTGGTCCTTCCAACCCCCCTTCCCCCAATTCAGTGGCCCTTGTAAGGTCAAAACCAGGCAGAGATCAGAGTAGGAGGGGTAACTATATTGGTGTTGAGCATTATGTGTGAAAAGGTGACCAAAAATCGGGAACACGTTTATCTGCATTTCCTGGAGGATTTCAGGAAACAAAACCCTCCTCCTCTTCCTCCTCCTCTCCACAAACCCCTCTCCCTTCTAGCACTGATGATGCTACCTAATTGGGTCATGAAATGCCTGCAAGAAAACAGCCAAGTTCGGAGAGCACCAAGGACCCCTCAGCCCTCTTTCTCCTCCCACACCAAACGTCTCCAGGAAGCATCAACAAAGAGACCGGAGAAGACCTGACAGGACTCCACAGCCCTCCCCCCTTGCAAACTCCTCTCCCTTCTAGCACTGATGATGTTCCCTAGTTGGGTAATAACAGTAGACTTATATACCGCTTCATAGGCCTTTCAGGCCTCTCTAAGCGGTTTACAGAGTCAGCATATTGCCCCCAACAACAATCCGGGTCCTCATTTTACCCACCTCGGAAGGATGGAAGGCTGAGTCAACCTTGAGCCGGTGAGATTTGAACCGCTGAACTGCTGATCTAGCAGTCAGCCTGCAGTGCTGCATTTAACCACTGCGCCACCTTGGCTCCTTGGTTTTCTTGCAAATGAAACATCTGCAAGAAAACCACCCAGCTCAGAGAGCCCCCAGGACCCCACAGTCTTCTTTCTCCTCCCACACCAAACGTCTCCAGGAAGCATCAACACTCTCAGAGGAGCCACACCTGGAATATTCCATCCAGTTTTGGTCACCACACTGTAAAAAGACGTTGAGACTCTGGAAAGAGTGCAGAGAAGAGCAACCAGGATGATGAGGGGACTGGAAGCATACAAAGAACGGTTGCAGGAACTGGGCCTGGCTGGTCTAGGGAAGAGAAGGACCAGGGGAGGCAGGAGAGCATCTTCCAATATTGGAGGGGCTGCCCCAGAGAGGAGGAAGGGGATCAAGCTGTTTCCTTGTCCTGCCTTCCACCCGAAGGCAGGACAAGAAACAATAGATGAAAACTAATCTAATTAAGCATTGCATCTCCTTTGGTCACCAGGGAAGTGAGAATTTATTGAGTTTTGCATTGGATTTTATTTCTGTAAGTTGCCCAGAGTTACCCTGAGTGTGTTGGGTAGGGAAAAAAAAGTTTTCTAATAAATAAATAACCCCCAAGCAGATCAATATAATAGAAGAACCGAATTGGAAGGGATCTCAGAGGTCTTCTAGTCCAACCCCCTGCTCATCAGGCAGGAGACCTGTATCATTTCAGGCAAATGGTTGTCCAGCCTCTTCTTAAAACCCCCCAGTGTTGGAGCCCCCACAAGGACTAGAGGCAAACCGTTCTTCTGATTAATTCTTCTCACTAACCCAAAGGTGCCTTTTTTCCCCAAGAAGCAACTGGATTTCTTTGAAGACATTTTGCTTCTCACCGAAGAAGCTTCTTCAGCTCTGACTGGAATGGTGGGGAATGGAAGGATTTATGTTCTCAAGTGACAGGAAATTCCTCCTCAGTTCTAAGCTGCTTCTCTCCTGGATTAGTTTCCACCCATTGCTTCTTGTTCTACCCTTAGGTGCCTTGGAGAATAGTTTGACTCCCTCTTCTTTGTGGCAACCCCTGAGATATTGGAAGGCTGCTATCATGTCTCCCCTGGTCCTTCTTTCCATTAAACTAGACATCCCCAGTTCCTGCAACCGTTCTTCCTATGTTTTAGCCTCCAGTCCCCTCATCATCTTTGTTGCTCTTCTCTGCCCTCTTTCTAGAGTCTCCACATCTTTTCTACATCGTGGCGACCAAAACTGGATGCCGTATCCCAGGTGTGGCCTTCCCAAGGCCTCATAAAGCGGGTTGAGGAGCCCAGGCCGTGCTTGCTGAGGCTCTCTCCTGGCCCCCTTGCCCTCCCCTCTGGTGCCACGCAGGGAAAGCTTCGTCTGCCTCTCCAGCCAGCGGAAGTGGGGTGGGTGACAGCTCTTTATCGGCTAAATGATGCCTTCCTTTCCAGTCACCGCTTGGCCACCCGCCAGCTAATTAAATGCATTAAAGCTTCCCTCGCGGGCTTCAAGCTGCCCCTTGCAAATTCCCACAGTCGCCCGGTTGCAGCCGATTTCTCTTGGTGGGGGGATGGGGGTGTGGAGACGGGACACACAGCCAAGGAGACGGTCAGGCAGAAGAAGGAGAAGAACCCTCCTGGGTCTCCCTTGGCGAGGAGCATCTGGGCCTTCCTGAGCCAGAGGTCTCTGCTTGGACTGTGAGAAACAGCCTCACCCGGGAGACGGTTCCTTCTCAGTATGCAGGAGGCGTCCGATGAGGAGCAAAGCTGCAGACTTTCCGGCCAATCTCTACTGAGGGTTTGGTTGGAACAGAACAACAGGGTTGGAAGGGACCTCGTAGGTCATCTAGTCCAACCCCCTGCCCAAGCAGGGGACTCTACTCCATGGACTGACAGATGCCAGTCCAGTCTCTTCTTGAAAGCCTCCAGGGATGAAGCTCCCACAACTTCTGAAGGCAACTTCTGTTCCATGGGTTGATTGTTCTCACTGTCAGAAAGTTCCTCCTTATTTCCAGGTTGAATCTCTCCTGGATCCATTTCCATCCATTCTTCCTTCTCTGGCCTTCGGGGGCTTTGGAGAACAGCTTGACCCCCTCCTCTCTGTGGCAGCCCCTCCGATATTGGGAGATGCTCTCCTGTCTCCCCTGGTCCTTCTCTTCACTAGACCAGCCAGGCCCAGTTCCTGCAATCATTCATTGCATGTTGTAGCCTCCAGTCCCCTCATCATCCTGGTTGCTCTTCTCTGCACTTTTTTCCAAAGTCTCCACATCTTTTGTGTAATGTGGCCACCAAAACTGGATGCCGTATTCCAGGTGTGGCCTTACTAATTGTTGTGTTCCTAATTAAGTTGCTTTTTAAACTTTCCTGTTATTTATTACACCTGGAGGCTGCCAGTTAGCTCTGGGTAGAGTGATCTGCCAGTCCTGATTGCTTTGGCCATGCCCAGGGGAACCCCCCCCCAACCCGCCTCAGCCCACCCGCTTGGCCCCCTGCCAGCCTGGGCTGCTGCTGCTGCTAAAATTCAGCTGAAGGGGAACAAGCTGTTTGAGGAGCCCTTTTGCCTCTGACATTCGCCAACAAGATAATTTGCAGTAAAACAGGGAAGCCATTTCCTGAATGTCCCCCCAGGGCTAGAAAGTGGTATTTTCCTCTGGTTGCTTGATCCAAATGATTAG
Organism: Thamnophis sirtalis; assembly: GCF_051295495.1. Lineage (NCBI taxonomy): Eukaryota > Metazoa > Chordata > Lepidosauria > Squamata > Natricidae > Thamnophis > Thamnophis sirtalis. The sequence continues at coordinate 887,158 of NW_028261391.1, forward strand.
CTCTCCCCCCCCACCCCCCCTGCAGACAGTTTCCGAAGGAGGAAATGGTAGGCTGTGTGCGTGTCTGTGTGTGTGTGAGAGAGAGGGGGGGGGCAGTGGCTGAACGGCTGCCGTTAGAAGCCAAGCTTTTTGAAATGACCTTGAAAATCCAACATCCCTAGAAAGAAAGGAGGTTTCATTTTTCAAAAAGCACCATGGTTTGCTCCTATTCATTTTGGCACTAATTAATGATGGATAGATAGATGACACACCAATTTTATCAATCATCATTAGCTCTCTCTCTTTTATCCCTCCATCTCTTTCATCTCTCCTCTCTCTCTCTCTTTCCTCTTCCTATCATTCATCTATCTATCATCTGTCATCTATCTATCTATCTATCTATCATCTATCTATCTATCTATCTATCTATCTATCTATCTATCTATCTATCATCTATCTATCTATCTATCTATCTATCTATCTATCTATCTATCATCTATCTATCATCTATCTATCATCTATCTATCTATCTATCTATCTATCTATCTATCTATCTATCTATCTATCTATCTATCTATCTATCTAATATAAAATCTGTCTCTATCATCTATCTATCTATCTATCTATCTATCTATCTATCTATCTATCTATCTATCTATATCTATATCTATATCTATATCTTTATCTCTATCTCTATATCTATATCTATATCTATATCTATATCTATATCTATATCTATCTATCATCTCTATCATTCTCTCATCTATCTATCTATCTATCTATCTATCTATCTATCTATCTATCTATCTATCTATCTATCTATCTATCATCTATCATCTATCTATCTATCATCTATCTATCTATCTATCTATCTATCTATCTATCTATCTATCTATCTATCTATCTATCTATCTATCTATCAATCATCTATCCATCCATCCATCCATCCATCCATCCATCCATCCATCCATCCTCTCTCTTTCTCTATCCAACCTTGCCTCTTGTTGGTTCAAAGCAATGCCAACCAATGCCAGCCTGGGGTGCCCAGGGGAAGTGGGTGAAAAGAATAAAGATGGTGACTATGAGCTTGGAATAAAAAAAAAAATTCTTTACATCTGTGCAACTACACACATTAGGGGCACTTTAGGAGGGGCAGGAGAGAACAGAGGCCATCTTGAGCCTCCTTAAAACCTGGACCTACAGATGGCAAGAGAGAGAGGCAGAAAGAAGGGCACGGAGGCAGGAACACCCCCCCGGAAGTGGCATCTCTCGGTTCCTTTCGCCCCACCCAGGAACTGCCTTTCTCTGGGCACCATCCAGCCGGTTGAAAGACATTATAGAGAAAGCAAAACGATAAATACAGAAACCGCAGCAGGGACTGCGGAACAGGCAGGAATAAACGCAGGGAGAGCTTATCAAAGGGCAATAAAAAAACACCCCCAAAATCAAAGCCATAAAGTAGCAATAAAATAATAATGTTCTAAAAACACTGAAGCGGATTTTGAAAGCACACTTTGAAACTGACAAGGATACCGGGTGAATCTGACCCAGCTGGATCTTTGCAAATCCTGACGGAAAGGAACATTGTTGGTCCTTGATCAGAACACACACACACACCCCGTCCCCTTTCCTTGGGGACACCGAGGGGAAGATCTGGGCAGGGGGACCTACGAGGCAGGAAAAAGTTACGCTGGTGACCTTTGTGTGCAAACAAGGGAGACAGCTGCCGTCTTGGCAATGCAGCCTTCCAATATCTGAGGGGCTGCCCCAAAGGAGGAGGAGGAGGGGGGGTCTCCATAGAACCAGAAGGCAGGAGGAGGAGAAGCAACAGGTGGAAACTCTCCAGGGAGAGAAGCAACGTGGAATTAAGGAGAAGCTTCCTAAGAGGGAGGACAATGAACTGGTGGAACAGCTTCCCTCCAGAAATCGTGGGGGCTCTTTAAGAGGACTTTAAGAAGATTCTGGACAGCTATTGGTCTGAAATGCTGCAGGCTCTCCTGGTTGAGCAGGGGGATGGACTAGAAGACCTCCAAGGTCCCTCCCAGCTCTATTCTATTCTAAATTCTAAAGCTCTGGAGGATTCCAGGTGGGAGGCGGAGTAAACTCTCCACACACAGATGCCAAGAAATGCCAATAGTCCTTGATTTATGACCATTCACCTAATGGCAGTTCAAAGTTACAATAGCAGTGAAAAAAGGGGGCTTATGAGCGTTTGTTTCCAAACTGTACCCTATAATCTCTTAAATGGAAGAACAATAGTATAAGATTGGCAAAGAAAAAGAATAACCATATGAATGTATACCTAGAATTGTATGTAAGAGAATAAATGACAGTAAGAATATAAAGCACATTATAGGTAAACAATATTTGGTTATAAATAGCTAAGTATAAATAAATATAGAATTGTACATAAAAATGGATAACGAATAAGGAGACCATGAATGCAAGATAGAAATGTAGGAGAGAAGGAAGGGGGGAAGGAAGGAGGAAAGGAAGGGGGAAAGGAAGGAGAGAAGGAGAAAAGAAAGGGAAGGAAGGAAGGAGGGAAGGAAGGAGGGAAGGAGAGAAGGAGGGAACGGGAAGGAGGGAGGGAAGGGGAGTAGGAGAGAAGAAATGAGGGAAGGAAAGAGGGAGGGAGGGAAGAAGAAGTAGGACCATTGTAAGATAAGATGGATCTATGGGATGTTAAAAAAGCAATCTTCAACTTCAAGTATATTGTCCACAGTAGGGAAAAATTGTTATAAATACATATTATTAAGAACAGTTATGAGATCATATAATTGTGAATGTATATATGAAATTGATAAAAAATAATAAATAAATAAATAAATAAATAAATAAAAGATAGAAATGTATAGAAGGGAAAACACTAACTGCAAAGAAACCGATACGGAACTGCTGTATGATATATGATGGAGCTTCTTGTTCCTATGTTGTTTTAAGTCATGTGTTGGTTCTTGTTGATGTGTTGATGTGTGTAAAATAAAAACTTAAAAAAAGAGTGTTTTTCAGACTTAATGACCCTTCCAGCACTCCCAGGGTCGTCATGGGATCAAAATCCAGGCACTTGGCAAAACTGATTCATGTTTACGACCGTTGCAGTGTCCTGGGGTCACTGTGATACCTTTTTAGCGACCTTCTGATCAGTAAAGCCAGATTCACTGAACAACTGCACGGCTGCACCTTGGCATCTCCTGCTCCAAGGTCACGTGACCCGCTTCCAGGGCTGAGGTGGGACTAGAACTTCCGTCTCCTGTTTCCACCACTCAACCAAACCGGCTCAGCAGTGAAAATGAATATTCTACCTAAATTTTTATTTCTTTTTCAAACGCTACCAATACTTAAAAATGATGCAAATTTGTTAGAATGGCAGAAGGGTATTAATAAATTTGTATGGGTAGGTAAGAAGCCAAGAGTAAAACTTAAAATAATGCAGGATGTGCGTGAAAGAGGAGGTTTGAAACTACCCAATTTAAAACTATATTATGATGCAAACCGGCTCCGGATCGTTCATCATGGGGACGTTCAGCAAAGAGACCCTCACGCAGGGGGCCTCTGCAGGACATGAGCCAGAAGACCCCAGAAGGAGGCCACAGCCCACCCCACACTGAGGGCATCGCACATCCTGCTGTGGAGTCCCTGCCAGTGTCTTCCCAAGGCTCAGAATAACAGACGACACGGGAGGGACCCTGGAGGTCCTCTAGTCCAACCCCCTGCTTCAGGCCGATGGCTCTCTGGTCTCTCCTTAGAAACCTCCCGTGATGGAGCTCCCACAACTTCTCCACTGATAAATGGTCCCCCCTGTTAGGAGGTTTCTCCTTCAATTGCTGCATGGGGATTTGGGCAGCCGTGAGAGGGAGCCATCCTTGTCGTTTTCAACCCGGTCCTTGACGATGCCTGGTGGGCAGATGTTCCGCAGGATTGGGGGGGGGGGAGAAGCCCCCCTCCCGGGCCTCCAGAGAGAGGCGATCAGAATCCTTACCCGCTGCAGGCTTTGATATCCCGCATCAAAGAACTCCTTTGTGGCGACTTGAATATGCATGAGATGGCTTGTCTCCGCAGAAGGCCTGGTTGTCTCCAGGCTCCCCAAGAACGCACATAGACTGCTACACACCGGAGTTTAGGAACCACTCACACAACCGCCATTAAACACCCCTCCTGCAAAGCTGCTCGTCCAAACTGCAAAGCGCAGAAGGCAGCTGACGCGTAAAGAGCCTGCGAGGGGCACGGAAGATAGGAAGGCAAACACGCAGCCATTGCAGGGGGCTTGTGGGTTACTTGCTGCTGGGCTTTTAAAAGCGGAGACCCTCCCCTCTCCTGAGCCAACCCAACCCGAGAGCAGACTCGGCTGAGAGGCGTCCGGACAGCAGACCTCAAATAGGGCACAACAACTCCTCTGCCCCCCCCCCCCCCAATCCCATCCGATGCTGGCTGGCTGGGGGGTTCTGGGAGTTGAAGCCCACCCATCTCCAAGCGATGGGACTGCTCCGACTCCATGGGGCTCAGGATCAATGGGATGGTTCACTCTGCTGGAATTTGCTCAGCTACAGACAGACAGACAGACAGACAGACAGACAGACAGACAGACAGACACACACACACACACACACACACACACACACACACACACCATCTCACTTGGAATCTCAGTCTCCATATTTCCAGCCCTGAGTCTCTGCCCCAAGGTCAAAAGGTTTTTTGAATGCATGTGGGGGTGTAAGAGGGAGGGAAGGAGGAAGGGAGGGAAGGAGAGAGAAAGAGAGAAGAGAAAGAGGGAGGGAGGGAGACAGAAGAGAGGGGGGGTTGCTTTGTTCCCAGCATTGGCTTACGTGACCACAGGTGAACCCCCCCAGGTGGCCCTCTGAATAATTCATGCCCAGTGATTTCATTGGCCCAAGGAATGGCCAATGTTCCAGGCTCCCTTTGACTTGTAGTCGGAAACAATGTGCTGAGTAACTCTGGCTTCTCACGGAGGGACGTTAAGGCTCCGCAGCCCCAGATGAAGTTTCATAGACTCGTAAGGCTGGAAGGGACCCCAGAGGTCTTCTAGTCCAACCCCCACCCCCTGCCCAAGCAGGAGGCCCAAGGCCACTCCGGACAAACGGCTGCCCAGGCTCCCCTTAAAAGCCTCCAGGGATGGAGCACCCACAACCTCTGGAGGGAAGCCCTGCCATGGTCCTCGACGTATGACTACAGCCGAGCCCAACATTTCTGTTGCTAAGTGAGACACTTGTTGAATTTTGCCCCAATTTACTACGTTTCTTGCCACTGTTGTTAAGTGAACCATTGCCGATTTTAACAGTAACAAGGTCGCTAAGTGAATATGATTTAGAATGGAATGGAATGGAATGGAATAGGAATAGAATTAGAGTATAATATAGAATAGAATAGGATTTAGAATGGAATAGAATAGGAATAGAATTAGAATATATTATAGAATTAGAATATAATATAGAATTAGAATATAATATAGAATTAGAGTATAATATAGAATTAGAATATAATATAGAATAGAATGGAATAGGATAGGATAGGATGAGTTGGAAGCCAGATACAGGATGAGTGTTGGGGGTGGGGGGGAGTTTTCTTCCTGGGGGTGTGTGAAAAATCGTGTCCCTTTTGTGGCGAGCATCCCCTGCCTGCCCACATATCAGAAAGTCTCCAAAGGAGGCATTTCTGTTTTTTTTTTTAAATAAACCCGTTTGTGATGTTCCAAGCACGAAGAAGCCGTGGAAGGTGCTGAGCATTTTGCTGGAGGAGTGATGGAAAATGTGCCAGTCCTTTTGAGCCTTGTTCCCAGGGAACACGGAGATCCCGAACTGTTGCAATTGGTGCCTCCAGACAAATCCCTTTTCTCTCCAGCCATGCAAATTCTCCATTTCAAGACTTTTTTCCTGCTTAAGTTTTCAAAAATAAATTTATCAGAATTTTCAACACGGGAGATAAAAAGCGAGCAGAACTAATAGAATAAAAGAAAGGCTTTCTAAAGAATGTTAACTTTGAAAGTCAATTTTAATGTTAATATTTGTTGTTCTAATGTTTCTTCTTGGTGGATGTCCTATTGATTTTAAGCCTGCTAGAGGCGCCTCTAAGCGAGAAGGGCTGGCATACAAATAGAAACTGAACGGATAAATAAAGTTTAATAAATGAATAAAGAGGAAAATGCGTGATTTTCTTTTACAGCAATTGTGAGTGTAAATGAGCCTCTTATTCCTTGGTTACAGCGTGACTTTCATTTGTTTTATAATCTATTGTTGCTGTTTTCTAATTATTAAAGTCATAGATCAAAAGTTTTTGATTTTTTTCTGTTTCGCACAAAAACCCAAGTCAGCCATTAAAGTAGATCTTGTCTTTTCTGTGATCAAAGAAGTCAATTTTGTCATCTCAGCAAATTCCATCATCTTCACCAAGCATCCTTCCTTAAGAGGCTTTTCAGCAATCAATACCCCTTAAAACTGTTGTTTTCAGCAATGATTTTGCATCTCTGGGGGAGCCCTCCGTCTACGGAGGAAGGGAGGAAGGGGCTCCTATTAGGCAACCTCCCATTTCATCTCCTCTGCTTAGTTCGCAGGGAAGCGTTTTAAGGAAAAATAAAGTCATTGCTGTTATTCTGTAAACCTCATTCGTACCAGCAGATGCTCATTGAGAGCCTTCTTTGTTCTCAACTCTCGTGCAAGCAAACATCCCTCATTTTGCTATGATTAAAAAAAGGGTCAGACTTTTTCCTTTCTTCCCTGCTGATCTGCTCCCGAGAGAACCAAAGAGGAGCCTAGAGCCCCTGTGTGTGTGTGTGTGTGTGTGTGTGTGTTTGTGTGTCGGAAACAGTGGTGGGATTCAAAGCTTTTTACTACCGGTTCTGTGGTTTTGTGGGCTTGGCAGGGGAAGGATACTGCAAAATCCCCATTCCCTCCTCACTCTCAAAGCTTCCACTACCGGTTCTCCAGAACCTGTCAGAACTGGCTGAATGTCACCTCTGGTCCTGTGAAATAAAAAGAATTAAGAATAATCGGAGAAAGGAGAGGAGAGGAGAAGAAGAAAAGAGGAGAGGAGAAGAAGAGGAGAAGACGAGAAGAGAAGGAGGGGAGAGGAGAGGAGAGAATAGAAGAAAAGAAAGAGGAGCAAAAAGAGGAGAAGGAAGGAAGAGGAGAGAAGAGTAAAGAAGAGGGAAGGAAGAGGAGAAGAGAAGGTGAGAAGAGAGGAAGGAGGGAAGAGGAGACAAGAGAAGAGAAGGAGAAAAGAAGAGGGAAAGAAGAGGAGGGGAGAGAAGGGAAGAGAAGAAGGAGGGAAGAGGAGAGAAAAGAAGAGAAGAAGGAAGGAAGAAGAGAGGAGAGAAAAGAAGAAGGAAGGAAGAAGAGAAGAGAAAAGAAGGAAGGAAGGGAAGAAGGAAGGAAGAGGGGAGGAGAGAAAGAGGAGAGAAAAGAAGAGAAGATGGAAGGAAGAGGAGAGAAAAGACAAGAGAAGAAGGGGGGAAGAAAGAGGAGAGGAGGAGAGAAGAGATTTGTAACTCAGGGTTTCTCGATGGGTCCTTGGTGCTCTCTGAGCATCTTCTTTACAGACGTTTCATTGCCCAACTAGGGAACATCATCAGTCTAGAAAGGAAGGTGTTTGTGGAGAGAATAACAGAATTCGAAAGGCCCTTGAAGGTCTTCCAGTCCAACCCCCTGCTCAAGCGGAGACCCTGGCCCACTCCAGACAAAGGGGCTTCCGTCTCCAATCTCTTCTTGTAAACCCCCAGGGTTGGAGCAGCCACAACTCCTGGTGCCGAGTGAGGAGGAGGAGGAGGAGGACTGTGGGGTCCTTGGTGCTCTCTGAGCTGGGTGGTGATTTTGCAGACGTCTCATGACTCAACTAGGGAACATCATCAGTCTTAGAAGGGAGGGGGGGGTTGCTCTCCCACTCCCTTGTAACACTGGTGATGTTCTCTAGTTGGGTCATGAAACGCCTGCAGGAAAACCATCAAGTTTAGAAAGCATCAAAGACCCAGCAGAGGAACCAAAGGAGGATTTCCACGATTCTGAATTATCAGGTCTGAGCCCAACTCGCTTTCTGACCGTTTTCAAGGCCTTGAGCCACCAGGGGCATCTTCCTTGGCACCCACACCCAGGGGCCTCCCACCTGTGTCCCCTTTCTGCTCGTCCCTCAGCTGCTCAAGGCCCCGGTTGCTCCTGGGGAGAAGATGGCAGCTGGCTCCACTCTCTCTCGAATTTGCTACTTGGATAAATAAATGTATTGACTTCTCTGGACTGAATTTGGACCAGGCAGATTTTGAGGACTTTTGCCACATTTTTCTTCCTTCTCTACTTTTGAGCCAAGATTTGAAAGAAGCCCAAGTATTTGAAAGGCAAACGTCATGCTGTGACCCCACCCATACCAGCTCTATGAGGCCAGGTAACAGGGGGAGGGGGCCCTTCTCTGGGTGCCAAAAGTCCACCAATCGAGTCACCGGGTGGGACCCCAGAGGAGCATCCTCTCCCCAGCGCCCGTAAAGGCAGACGGAAGAAAGTAGCTCAGGGACGAGCAATAATCTCCTGGGTGCTCTCTGAGTTGAGTGGTTTTCTTGCAGACATTTCATTACCTGACTAGGTAACACCATCAGTGCTAGAAGGGAGTGGGATTTGCAAGAAGGAGAAGGAAGTGAATTTGGGGCCCTTGGTGCCCTCCGAGCTTGGTGGTTTTCATGCAGACATTTCACAACCCAACTAGGGAATGTTATCAGTGTTAGAAGGGAGTTGTGTTTGCAGGGAGGAGGAGGAGGAGTGTAGGGTCCTTGATGCTCTCTGAGCTTGGTGGTTTTCCTGCAGACATTTCACAACTCAAGTAGGGAACATCATCTGTGCTAGAAGGGAGTGGGGTTTGCAGGGAGGAGGAGAAATTGTGGTGGTGTTGGAGGATGAAGAGAAGGAGAAGGAAAGGGGAAGGAGAAATGGTGGCAGAGAAGAAGGGAGGGGGAGGAAAGAGGAGGAATTTTGGGATCCTTGCTCTCTGAGCTTGGTGGTTTTTCTTGCAGACATTTCATTACCAAACTAGGGAACATCATCAGAGCTACTAAGGAGTGGGAGAGCAAACCTACTCCTTTGTAGCATTGATAATGTTCCCTAGTTGGGTAATGAAAGGTCCACAAGAAAACATCCAAGTTCAGAGAGAACTCACAGCAGCTGTTGTCATTGTCCTCCTCCTCCTCCTCCTCCTCCTCCTCCTCCTCCTCCTCCTCCTCCTCCTCCTCCTCCTCCTCCTCCTCTTCACAAACCCTTTCCCTTCTAGCACTGAAGATGTTACCTAGTTGGGTCATGAGATCCCTGCAAGAAAACAGCCAAGCTCAGAGAGCACCAAAGCCTCAGAAAAATAAAGAGAGTTGGAAACCCTTTCTCTTTTTTTTTAGGATCCGGGAGACCTCGGAGTCGAGTGTTATTTTTACAGTGTCTTCTGTCACTCCTTCAATCCGCAGATGCCGCCTTGGGGTGCTCCATCCTCAGTCGAAAGTCTGCAAAGATTTGCCTTCATCCGGGTCCTGGTTGTCCAAAGGTGCTTTTTCTGGAGGCAACTGGACTTTCCTTTTGAAGACTTTTCCCTTCTCATCCAAGAAGCTTCTTCAGGCAGGTGGTAATTTGCATCATTTTAGATCAGTGTTTCTCAACCTTGGCAACTTGAAGATGTCCGGACCTCAACTCCCAGAATTCCCCAGCCAGCGAATGCTGGCTGGGGAATTCTGGGAGTTGAAGTCCAGACATCTTCAAGTTGCCAAGGTTGAGAAACACTGTTTTAGATGCTTCAAGGACCTTCTAAAACAGGCCTCCCCAAACTGGGCAACTTTTAAGACTTGTGAACTTCAACTCCCAGAATTCTCCTAGCTGGAGTTGAAGTCCACAAGTCTTAAAGTTGCCCAGTTTGAAGGCCTCTGCTCTAAAAAGATGCCAAGCTGTCTGCAAGGAGGATCAATCCTTCCGTCCCCCACCATCCAAGTCAGAGCTGAAGAAGCTTCTTGGAGGAGAAGCGAAACGTCTTCCAAAGGGAAAACAAGGAAGTCCAGCTGCCTCTTCTTGACAAAATCTCCTTTGGGACCACCATCCTCCGTCCTTTCTCTGTTTATCTGTCCCAAGTGTGTGTTGTCCTCCAGAAGCTCCTTGACGTTCCTCAACCTTCCTTATAAACGACCTGCCTATTATTCCCTCCTGACAACAGCAATAAAAGCCTCCGTAATCATTATGCAAATGTAATTATGCAAATTCATGCAGGTTAATAACAAACTAGGCCTGGTAGTTGTGGGTTGGGAGGACAAACCCTCTCCTCCACGGGGAAACAGGGGGGAGGAATAAGCGGGCACCAAGACCAAGATTCCGCAGAGTTGTTGATGAATTATGTGCTTTTCCTGGTTTTGTGTGTGTGTGTGTCTGTTTGTACGTCTCTCGTTCCACTTCTTCCTGTTTCTTTGTGTGTGTGTTTGTGTGTGTCAGTACCTCTCCATTAGATAATTAGGAAAGAAGGCCACGAGACCCCCGTGGGTAGAAATCAAGTGCAAAGCAGAGGCTGACAGTGTGTTCTTCTGTTCTCTCTTTTCTTCTGTGCGTTTGTGTCTCTCTTTCTGTCTCTTCCTCTTTTCTTTCTCCTTCTTTTGTGTGTTTCTTCCCGGAGTTTTCTTTTTTGTCTTAGTTTCTGTATGTTTGTGTGTTTCTTTCGGCTTCTTTCCTTTTTTGTGTGTGTTACTGAAACAGAGGCAACGGCCAGAGCTGTTGGTTGGTGCTAAAATGTATTTTGGATTTAAAAACGCTCCAGTATTTAATCTTATTCTCTCCATTTCAGCAGCTTAAAGTAAACTTTTGCAAAATGGAAACTCCCCAAAAGCTCCCGAGGATCTGACAAAGGGTCAAGAATTCAACTTCAGGTAACAGGAAGGGGAATCTGCATAACAGGTGTAGGCATTGTTTATTTATACAATTCATTTGCCAGGCATTTTGCATTGTAAGATTCTAGCACAGTGTTGCTGCTCAACCTTGGCGACTTTAAGTCCCGTGGAGTTCAACTCCCAGAATCCCCCAGCCAGCATAGCTGGCTGGGGGATTCTGGGAGTTGAACTCCACGGGACTTAAAGTCGCCAAGGTTGAGAAACACTGTTCTAGCAGTTTCCACTGAGATGCCCAAGGGAGTGGAGATTCCTGTATTATAGGCAGAGAACAATAAAGAAGCCGCTTTGACTTCTACGGCTCTTTGTGCCTTAGGTGAGGATTCTGGAAGAAATTCAAGAGATGCCCACCCAGGTTTGAGAGGCTATCAAATTTCTCTAAGTCTATGCCAACTGGGAAGATGCCAACCCGTCTAGACAGTTGCCACATCCTTGGCAAAAGGAGAAGGAAAAAGAGGAGGAATCACTGGCAAAAGTTTTCAACTTCTGCTCCTCGTTGGGAGCAGGAATGCTTGCAAGAAGGCTGAAAGGGAGCCAGCTCCTACGATGCCCTTGGCTGGAAGTCTCGAAGGACGCGGGAGAAGCATTGAAGCAGGAGAGGCTCCATCTTCCCAGGTCATACATTACGGGCCTTGATTACGCTTTAATGTCATTTAAGTAGGTCAGCGCAAAGGCCGGAGAAAAGCAAGGGAATGCCCTTCACAAGCACATGCACACACTTGCACACACGCACACAGGCACACACACACACACACAGGCACACAAACAGGTACACACACACAGACGTGCACACAAACACAACCCTTCTCCCTGGTTGATGCTGCCTTGTGAAGTTGCAGCCTTTTGCTAAGCTAAGAGAATCCTTCCCTCTTGCTCCATGGAAAGGGAGGCTCAAGAAATCCCTTATTTGAAAAATGTCCATGCAGTGCCAATGTTCAGAGTGTTGGAAGAATTTACTTGGTCCAATTTTCTCAGCCGGATCACAAACAAATGCAAATGCAAAGACTTCTACTCCTGTTAGAGTTTTATTCATTCAACCACACACAAAGCAACAGAATCTTCCTCCTCCTCCTCTTCATCCTCTTCAGCATCCCAGGTTCTCAGAAAGGGCTTGATAGATGCCAAATCCAGTTTGAACATCCGGCTGACTGCGCGACAAACAATAAATAATAACAACAATAACAACAGTATCATAATAATAACAACATTATCAACAAGGTTGACTTGTCCTTTCGTCCATCTGAGGTGAGTAAAATGAGGAGCTGGATTGTTGGGGGCAAGAGGCTGACTTGTAAAACCGCTTAGAGAAGGCTGTAAAGCACCGTGAAGTGGTATATAAATGCTATTGTTTTTCCTTCCTTCCTTCCTTCCTTCCTTCCTTCCTTCCTTCCTTCCTTCCTTCCTTCCTTCCTTTCCTTCCCTTCCTTCCTTCCTTTCCTTCCTTCCTTTCCTTCCTTCCTTCCTTCCTTCCTTCCTTCCTTCCTTCCTGTCTGATCCTGACCACATTGTATGACTCAGCCTTCTGAGGTCAGTAAAATGAGGATCCAGATTGTTGGGGGGCAAGAGGCTGACTCTCTAAACCGCTTAGAGAGGGCTATAAATCCCTGTGAAGTGGTATATAAGTCTAAGGGCTATTATTTCTAACATCGTGAAACTGTCCAGAAGAAGAAACCAACCCCTCTTTTACTGGTCACGTGATGAAAGTCGAGTCCAAACTAATATTCACCCACGTAAAGAAGAAACACTGAACTTTTGGAAACAACTGTGGGAAAACCCAACAGAAGAGGATAAAACTCCCTCCTGGATCAGAGATATTGAAAAACAAGCAACACGAAACAAAGTGGAGACTATTGTAATAACAACTGATATGGTTGTAAAAGAAATGAAGGAGGTCAGGAACTGGACAGCAACCGGCCTGGATGAATTGCATGGATCCTGGCTAAAACACCTGACCAGCCTCCATCACTCCATGGCCACTCAATTTGACGAAAGGCTTCAAAAAGCCTGCTGCCAATTACCTCCCACAGACCCATTAGATCTCACAGGGTTGGCCTCCTCCGGGTTCCGTCTACCAGCCAATGCCACCTGGCTATTACCCGGGGGAGGGCCTTCTCTGTGGCAGCTCCGGCCCTCTGGAATGAACTCCCCGCAGGGATTCGGACCCTCACCTCTCTCCAGGCCTTCCGAAAAGCCGTCAAAACCTGGCTTTGCCGGCAGGCCTGAGGGTGATGAGTTCCCTCCCCTCTCGACTTGTATGGTTGTGTGATTCTTGTTTACTTTAATCACGTGTATTGTGTTTTACGTTCCCCTTTTTTTCCCCCTTGAATTGTTCGCCGCCCTGAGTCCTCCCGGAGAAGGGCGGCATACAAATAATACAATAGAATACAATGCAATGCAATACAATACAATACAATACAATACAATACAATACAACAAGGAAAGAAGGGTTAACAGCTGGCCGAACATACTTATCATATGTGTATCAACCATCAGCAACCATCAATGAAATTCATGATACATGTTTAACTATTCAGTTGACTGAGTTTCATGAATAAAAGAGATAGTAATAGTAATAAACAGTTCCTGGGTCCTTGGTCAGGACTGGAGCTGTTGAGCTACCAACCAGCCCCAAAGGCTGTGAATCTCACCAAAGATTAGCCACACAATAACAGTAACAATAACAATAACAATCCCCTCCGAGGAGCTTTACCTTGTCGTGGTGGAGGGTCTTGCATGCTCTAATGATCCTAAGGGATATGCTGAACAGGTGCACCATATCAGGTGACGTGCCAGACAAAATTTGCTCCACAACCACATTCAAATATGGTGAATACAAAAAAAATGAAATTTATGCCGGCTGAACCATCGCCCAGATTAACAAGGGTTCCGTTGGATGCTATCCCTCCTGGTCATTCTGCGCAAAATGAGCTACAGGGCTCAGCTCCCTCTGCTAGGCAACCAGGGCGTGGAGCTGACAAGCTACTGGAAGAAAAATAGCAATAGTAATAGCAATAGCAGTAGACTTATATACCGCTTCATAGGCCTTTCAGGCCTCTCTAAGCGGTTTACAGAGAGTCAGCATATCGCCCCCAACAACAATCTGGGTCCTCATTTTACCCACCTCGGAAGGATGGAAGGCTGAGTCAACCCTGAGCCGGTGAGATTTGAACCGCTGACCTGCTGATCTAGCAGTAGCCTGCAGTGCTGCATTTAACCACTGCGCCACCTTGGCTCATAAGGTGAAAAAGTGAAAAAGCGAAAAATCTGGACTAGGGAAGAAAACATCTGTCAGCCTCTGCTTTGCTGTTGCTTCGGCTGCCATGAAACGGGGAGGGAGGGCATGGTATTTGGGAGGGGTTACTCATTGTGCTGGAGGAAGGTTCTGGAGTTCACCGGTTGATCGGACTACGCATGCGTGGGAGTTTCCCGCCAGGACTAACGGCACCGACATTCCATCTTCGTGATGCCTTTTGAAGTTATCTCGCACCTGACACTTGGGAGAATTATGATTGGACTGTAACTGTGATGCCAAGGGGAGGGGAATGGGCTTTTCTATGTATCAATCGCTTTCGCGCCTAAATAATCAGTCTTCGCTTCGCTATGCCTTTAATCATTTATAATTAGTAAAAGTACACTTGATTTCCACACATGGAGTCTCGTGGTCTTTCTTTCCTAATTATTTAATGGAGAGGTGCTGACAACATCTCTGTTATGGAAGCTTACTATCAGTCTGAGCCAGCAAAACGTGGATTTCAAAAACGAATGTATCAGGTTTGGAAGGTGAACCACACGGACGGTGATATCAGTGAACAAAGGCTAATGGACCAACGAGCCACAAATGTTTCACTACAGCAGAATTAATAGGAATCGAAGAGAAAGCAACTAATGGTCTGAGTATACCAACAAAGAAGAGTAACATCATGAATGATCTGCAGACTCAAAAGCAAACTGAGGAAGAAAGGGAGGAAGAGGATGCTGAAATGGGTGAAGATAAAGAACAAGGAAGCACTGAAGAACAAGCACCAACAGGTAGTGCTCAGTTAGCTGAGAAAATAAGGCATCAACTGGAAAATGCTGAAAAAACACATTTGCCAAAGCTGAACTAAGTGAATTGAGAAAGGTACTAAAAAAGGTCAATGAGGCTGTGCAAACCATTCAAACCACTACATTAGCTGAAACAAACCAGCTGATGTACGCAGCAGCCTTCATAACCACCAAAGAATTGGGTTTGAAAATACAAAAGAACCAAAGAGGCAAGAAGAGGAAGCCTACGTGGAAAATCCGGTTGGAATTGAAGATCAAAAAAATTCGGGGAGACTTGAGCAACTTGAAGAACCCAAGGCAAGGTCAGCTAAAGAAACAGCAGGTCAAAAGCAGCCTGGAAGCAATATACGATTTGGAGAATAAGGAGATTGGGGTAGTAATTGAAGAGCCGAAGCAGAGGGTTGTTGCCGTTGCTGAAAAGATTAAAAGATATAAAAACCAAGTAACCGACCTGGGTACTTGAGAGACCGCCTGCTGCCAATTACCTCCCAAAGACCCATTAGATCCTACAGATTAGGCCTCCTCTGGGTTCCGTCTACTGGCCAATGTCATCTGGCTACCACTCGGGGGAGGCCCTTCTCTGTGGTTGTTCCGGCCCTTTGAAACAAACTCCCCGCAGAGATTCGGACCCTCACCTCTCTCCAGGCCTTCCAAAAAGCCGTTAAAACCTGGCTGTGTCGGCAGGCCTGGGGTCGATGAGTTCGGAAGATATTAAAGTCCAAATTGAATGGAGGAAACATCATAAAAGCCATAAATACCTGGGCCATACCTGTGATTCGATACTCTGCAGGGATAATTGACTGGACCCAGATGGAGTTGGACAATTTGGACAGAAAAACAAGGAAGCTTATGACAATGAATCATGCTTTGCACCCTAAAAGTGATGTTGACCGATTATATCTACCAAGAGCAGAGGGTGGTCGAGGACTCCTACAAGTAAAACAGACTGTGGAAGAAGAAAAACACAGCTTGAATGATGACATCCAGAAAAGTGAAGGACCAATGATTAAGGAAGTAAATAAAGGAGGCCTTTTAAAGGCAACTAAATCAAAAGCTGAATATAAGAAAGAAGTAATTGAGAAGCGAGCTGAAAATTGGAAAAACAAAGCTATGCATAGCCAATACTTGAAAAGTATGGAAGGCAAAGCTGACCAAAAGCTAACTTGGAACTGGTTAAGATCAGGAGCACTGAAAAAAAGAAACAGAAGGCTTTATTTTGGCAGCTTAAGAACAAGCCTTAGCCACAAACTGCATGAAGGCAAAAATTCAACATGTTACCACCAACAGCAAATGTCGCCTCTGTAATGAGAAAGACAAGACAGCCAACCACTTGATCAGTGGGTGCAGCAAAATTTCACAAACTGACTACCCACAACGCCATGACCGCGTTGCTAAGATCATTCACTGGAAATTGTGCCAAAAGTTTGGATCTGAGTACAGCAAAAACCACTGGGAACATCAGGTTGAGAAGGTTTTAGAGAATGGGAAATTCAAGATCTTGTGGGACTTCAGAATCCAGACTGACAGGCACTTGGCCCACAACACACCTGACATAACCATAGTTGAAAAGAAAAACAGTATGGTTCACTGACATTGCAATACCTGGAGATGCACAAATTGAAGATAAACAGCAAGAAAAAAATCACAAAGTACCTGGACTTGCAAATTGAAGTTGAGCGACTGTGGAAAAAGAAATTGTGTGTTGTCCCGATTGTAATTGGAGCCCTTGGAGCAATACCTAAAGGGCTACCTCGCTATTTGGAAATTTTAAATTTATCGGACTTGAACATTCTGACTTTACCAAAAAACCTCCCTACTTGGAACAGCTTATATCCTCCGACGTTACCTTAACAGTTCCTAGGTCCTTGGTTAGGACTCGAGCTGTTGAGCTACCAACCAGCCCCAAAGGCTGTGAATCTCACCAAAGATTAACAACATAATAATAATACTGATGATGATGAAGATGAAGATGAAGATGATGATGATGATGGATGATTATGGATGATGGTTACAAGTACAAAGGCATATTGGAAGCAGATAACATCTTGAATGGAAAAGTCAAAGAGTCAATGCAAAAGGAATACATCAGGAGGGTGCGCAAAATATTAAAATCAAAGCTGAAAGCTGGAAACATAATTAAAGCCATCAATACATGGGCAGTTCCAGTGATACGCTACTCAGATGGAATCATCAATTGGACTTTGGCTGAACTGGAAAACTTGGACCGGAAAACGTGCAAACTTTTGAATATGTACCACGCTTTACATCCACGAAGTGACATCAACAGGTTGTACCTGCCAAGAAAAATAGGGGGTGGGGGGCTATTGCAAATCCATCAAACTGTAGAAGAAGAAAAAGATTATGTGAACCAAAGTACCGAAAAATTGCTACAGGCTGTGAAAACGGAGAACAGCATAAAAACAACAGAGACAAAGGCAGAATATAAGGAAAAGCAGCTGGATGACAGATTAAATAGATGGAAAACCAAAGCTTTGCACGCACAGCAAAAACATCGAAGGAAAATGTGACGACAACTTGACAAGGACATGGCTTAAGATGGGAACCATCAAGAAAGAAGCCGAAGGTTTAATCCTGGCTGCTCAAGAACAAGCATTGCAAACTAATTGCCATGAAAGCGAAGATACAAAAATCCACTCACAACCCAAACTGCCGACTTTGCAACAACAAAGTCGAAACTGTTTCACACTTAAGATGTGGATGCAGCAAAATCCCACAAACTGATCACAAAGCTAGACACGACCAAGTTGCATAATTAATCCACTGGTCATTATGTAGAAAATATGACTTACCCGTATCCAGAAAGTCATGGGAACATAAAGTGGAAAAAGTTACCGAAAATGAGAAGGTGAAGATCTTGTGGGACTTTCGAATACAAACGGATCGTCCTTTAGAGCACAACACGGCAGATATCACAGTTGTGGAGGGCCAAAGTGTACAGTTCATTGATGTCGCTGTTCCTGGAGATGCCAGAGACGAAGAAAAAGAACTGGAAAAAATCACGAAATACCATGATGTGGCCATCGAAAGTACGTAATTATGGATGAAGCATGTAACAGTGATACCCATTGTCATCAGGGCACTTGGCACCATGTCCAAGAATTTTACAAGATACATCCACAAATTGCAGCTTCCTGCAATCACACCAGCGGAACTGCAAAAAACTGGGCTACTCGGGACATCTTATATTTGAAGAAGGTCCTTGGTTGATATCTAGGACGCTGGCAGCAAACCGTATCAACCGTTAGCACCAGTCACTGGTATCTGTAACGCATTTTTGAATGTTCAGTTGGCTGAGTTTCATGTTTAATGAATAAAGTATATATATAATAATAATAAATAAATAATAAACAAAGCAAGGGTAGGACCAACAGACATAGGAGCCTCGGATGCAGCCCCAAAACAACTGGAGCACCACTTAAACACCACAGGCATTGACAAATTCTCCATCAGTCAATTGCAGAAGGCGGCTTCCATCCTGCAACGAAATCTGTAACACCGTCAAACATCCAGGTTTGCCTTGGGGAGGACTCGATAGGTAGAGCAAAATGCCAAACCAGGAATAAACATCTGGCTGAGCGTGCAATGAACGATAATAATATAACACCAATAAAAGGGGGAGTAAAGAAGATAAGAAGGAGACGTGATAATAGTACAGCCACACGACAAGGGTTAACAGGCCTGGGGCAGCAGGGAAAAGCATCAGATGCTCAGCCGAGTGACGGCAGGAGGGGAAACATCACCTTCGCGTTCAACTGCAGGGTCGTCTTGAAGGGAGGAGCTGAAACAGTACAGGAGGCAGTGGGGGTGGGGGGGTTCTGCAGATATTTCCTCCGCCCTCTTTCTGACCCCCACAATAGACAGGCCTCCAGGGAAGGCTGGCTGGTTGCATTTGGTTTTTTCCTGCAGGCTTTTTGCCCAAGAGCAACAAAACCCTCTTCCAAGACCTCAGGGGCTGCCCCGAAGAAGCAGCGGCCGAGCGATCCTCCAAAGCGCCAAAGGCAGCAAAGACACAACGGATGGAAGCTGACCAAGGAGAGAAGCAAGCTGGAATGAAGGAGGGATTTGCCTGAGCGTTAAAATAATCTGTGGAATGGCTTTCCTCCAAAAGCGGTGGGGGTTCCGTCAATGGAGGCTTTTAAGAAAAGATTGGACAACCTGAAATAGTGCAGGATCCCCTGATTAAGCAGTGGGTTGGACCAGATGACCTCACAGGTCCCTTTCAATTCTGTTATTCCTTCCTTCCTTCCTTCCTTCCTTCCTTCCTTCCTTCCTTCCTTCCTTTCCTTCCTTCCTTCCTTCCATCCTTCCTTCCAAAATGGTTTTTAAGAAGATACAGCTACTTGTCTGAAATGTTTATGATCTCCTATACGAACAGAGGATTGGACTAGAGGACCTCCAAGGTCACTTCCAATTCTATTATTCTTTCTTTCCTTCCTTCCTTCCTTCCTTCCTTCCTTCCTTCCTTCCTTCCTTCCTCCCTCCCTCCCTCCCTCCCTCCCTCCCTCCCTCCCTCCCTCCCTTAGAAACGTTTTTTCAGACGTCACAGCCACTTGTCCCTTTCAATTCTATTATTCTGACATTAGCCATACAAGAAACCAGGATTTACCCTCCCCAGCTCTGTTGTCCTTTGGGAGCATGGAGGCAGATGAAGCCCCCGCTGGAGAGGTGACAGCCGGGGATGTCGGCAGGCCACTGAAATGGCCCATGAATGATGGATGAAGCTGTGCGGCTGAGCCGTCACTCTCGAGCGGAGGCATTAATAACTGCCAGGCTGCTCAGAAAAGCCGAGTCAGGGGAAAGCCTTCCTCTCCTCCTCCGCCTCTCCTTCTCCTCTGCTGAAGACGCAGCGACGCGAAGGCGACAAGAGGCCTCCATTGCTTCTCCTTCTTGGCACTCGAGGCCCCAAACTCCAGCGCGAGGAGGGGGGCTGTCAGTGGAATTTAATCCCCCCTGGGCTCCCCAAAGGAAAGAGGAGCCCCTCTTGGTGCAAAATTCGATCCGTGCCTTTGGCTCGATAGGCGGAGGAGATGCGGCAAAAAGCGAAAAGCCAAGTCCCAAAACTTTCAGAAACTTTTCTTTGCTTGTTGCTTTGGCCCTCGAGGGGGTGTGTGTGGTGGTCTCCACTGGGAGTGCTTGCTGGGGGAAGAGGACCCCCCCCCTGCTCTCCAACTCTTCCATTGCTTTTAAAGTGCTAATCTGTGTAGTTTTACCATTCGAATCTACATATTTTGATTCTTTTTCTATTTGATGGTCGGATTCCGAAAGATCTCCTGCATGGAGAATTAGAGCAGGGAAAGCGCCCCAGAGGGAGATCACAGCTGCAATACAAGGATATCTGCAAGAGGGATCTAAAGTCCTTAGGAATGGACATCAACTGCCTGGAAACCTCGACCTCTGATCTTTCAGCTGGGAGGGTAAAGACGCAGCTTGGCCTCCTCCGATTCGGAGAGACACTCCTGTGACAAAGAGGCTGTCCTGGAACCAGTGAAATCTGGGGGCTGGCAGGAGACAGAAAGCATCTGAGTGTGGAAGGGATCGCCACTCCCGAATTGGCCTTTTTAGCCACACCAGATGCTGCTCTAGGACCTCTTTCCAGAGCACCAGACCACAGTCTTTCGAGACTGAAGGATGCCAATGATTTCCTATTTGTCTTATGACCTGTGTAAGAAGTTAAAACCCAGCCCTCTCCTAGGAAAATGAAATACCCTGGGAGATATTGAAAAGGCAGAATATTATATTCCCCTGGAGGAGAAATGGAGAAACGCGTTTTTAAGGCAGGAAGCAGGCTCACTCTTCATAGCCCCCACCTTTGTCAATGGGCCATTAAAGGCCTGGCCTTTAAGTCTATTCTACACAACAAAGGTAGGATTAGCCCTCTACAGAAACTCACCACAAGGCACCTGGGAAAATTACATCAGCCTGCAAGGGCTCAAAGGACAGCCTAGAGAGTTGCCCCTGCATGGCTCCATGGGAGTCTGACAACAAATCAGAATACAAGCTCAAGATCAAAGGCCAGAGAGGGCATAAAACCAGGGACTTTCAGCATCTCTTTTCTTCTTCACCCAACATCTGGAAGCATCTGATAACCCCCCTTTTCCGTTCAGGAGCTCAAGCCACGTGATCCTGTCCACCATTAAAACCATTTTTCCAAGCAGCCTCCATGTTCCAGTGTCTCCATGTTCCAGTGTTCAGAATGCAGCCGCGCGAGTGATTGTGGGTGCACCTCGGTTCGCCCACATAACACCTATCCTCCGCGATCTCCGGGTGCGCTTCAAGGTGCTACTTACCACCTACAAAGCCCTTCATGGTAGTGGATCTGGGTACTTGAGAGACCGCCTCCTGCCAATCACCTCCTCGCGACCCATTAGATCGCATAGATTGGGCCTCCTCCGAGTTCCATCTGCCAGTCAGTGTCGACTGGCAACTACGCGGAGGAGAGCCTTCTCCGTAGCAGCTCCGACCCTTTGGAACGATCTCCCCGTGGAGATTCGTACCCTCACCACCCTTCAGACCTTCCGCACAGCCCTTAAGATCTGGCTAGCCCATCAGGCCTGGGGTTAAAGATTATAATCCATCCCCGCCCAAATGATGAATGTTGCTTTATTCTTTTAATTATGTATTGTCCTATATGTCATTGTATGTTTCCCCTTCCTATATAAGTTGTAAGCCGCCCTGAGTCCCCTCAGGGAAAAGGGCGGCCTATAAATAAACTTAAAACCTAAAACCTAAAAACCTAAATCTTCTTCCCCACTTGGAGCCGAACCCAGAAGGACGTTTCCTCCAACACCTGTAAGCCCACCCAAGTGTCACCTTAAAGTGGGGTGGGAGGCACAAAAATGTAATGAATAAACACATTCCCAGGAAGCGGTTTTGCAGGGAGTGAAGAAACTAGAACAAATGTTTTAAAAAAACATCCAAATATCCTTATCTGGATCAGAGAGCTCCAGTTGCAGGTTCAGCCCATTTCACCAGGAAACCTGAGCAGCTGATGAAGAGGAAGGTTTAGATATAAGGAAGATGAAGATGAAGAATAGCAATAGCAATAGCAGTTAGATTTATATACCGCTTCATAGGGCTTTCAGCCCTCTCTAAGCGGTTTACAGAGTCAGCATATCGCCCCCACAGTCTGGGTCCTCATTTCACCCACCTTGGAAGGATGGAAGGCTGAGTCAACCCTCAGGTGAGATTTGAACCGCTGAACTGCTGAACTAGCAGTCAGCTGAAGTGGCCTGCAGTACTGCACTCTACCCACTGTACCACCTCAGCAAAAGCTGTACTGGAATCACCAGAGGTATTTTCTTCCAAAATCCCAGATTATTTTCTTAACCTGAGATGACATTAATAACTATCAAAATAGAGAAAACTTGGTCTTTAAGATGCTGGATGGTGCATTGACCCTCTATTACATTTATTATGTAAGAACCTTTATGCGTTAGACCTCAAACCGGTGTAGGACATCCAGTCACTTCAAGGAAAAAGGACACTTCGGGGACTTCAATTTGCCTTCGCTCGGCAAGCACTCTGGTGCAACGCAGGAGTCCATGGCTTCCATGACAGCCATGGGCTTGGCCCAAGTAATCCGGGGCCCGACTCACTCGGCGGGTCACACGCTCGACCTCGTATTCCTCTCGGAGCAGTGGAGTTGTGATCTTGGTTTGAGGGGTAGTGAGATCTTACCCCTGTCATGGTCGGACCACTACCTACTGAGGCTTGACTTTCGGAGACCAAACCCCCACTGTAGGGAGGAGGGACCGATTAGGTGGTTCCACCCCAGGGGCCTTATGGACCCTTTGGGATTTCAGACGGCGCTTGGCGTTGTTCCTGATACCCTCGCCCGCAGTCCGGCGGAGACCCTGGTTGCTGCTTGGAACTCAGCAGCGTCAGAGGCTCTCAACCGGATTGCGCCTTTACGGCCGATCCGAGGCAGTGGATCCAGGAGGGCTCCTTGGTTTATCGAGGAACTCCGGGAGATGAAGCGCCAAAAGAGACGCCTAGAGCAGTGTTTTTCAACCTTGGCAACTTGAAGATGTCTGGACTTCAACTCCCAGAATTCCCCAGCCAGCGAATGCTGGCTGGGGAATTCTGGGAGTTGAAGTCCGGACATCTTCAAGTTGCCAAGGTTGAAAAACACTGGCCTAGAGCACCGCTGGAGATCCAGTAAGTCCGAGTCAGACCGAGCACTATTAAAATCCTGCATCAGAGTTTACCTTCGGGCCATTAGGACGTCAAAAAGAACTCATATTGCCACTCTAATAGCTTCCGCTGATTCGCGCCCAGCCGCCTGGTTTAGGATAACCCGTTCTCTCCTGAATAGGAGGGTTACGAGTGATCCTTTGCGAGGTAGAGCTGAGGACTACGTCCAATTCCTCGCGGATAAAGTTGCTCGGCTTCGGGCGGACCTGGACTCCAAATTGCGCAGAGCCAGCCGAGGCACCAGGGGGAGAATCTGGAGCGACATCTCTAGATTGATTCTCAACTCGTTACCCCTGAGGAAGTGGACAAGGCCATAGGAGCTGTGAGTGCCTCCACATGTGTGCTGGACCCGTGCCCCTCCTGGCTGGTTGCGAACAGCAGGGAGGTGACACGGGGCTGGATCCAGGCGGTAGTTATCGCCTCCCTTCGGGAGGGGTTGTGTTGTCCGTTGTTTTTCTGTTTTTTCCCCTGTTTGTATCCCCCCCCCTCCCTGACTTGGTTTGTGAGCCGCCCTGAGTCCCTCTGGGAATAGGGCGGCATAGAAATACAATAAAATCGAAAATCGAAAGTTTCAACAGGGAGCTTCAAAAACGTGCTGAAAATTTGCAAACAAAATTTGCAGCTATCTCCTTTGAATTTAAACACTGTCAACCCAAGACCCCCCCTTGCCCCCCCCCCAGGGAAAACACCAAAAGCATTAAAGAGGGAAGAAGTGCTGGAAGCCTTCAATCCACCCAAGGGACTACAGAACCTCGATTTTGGCACCGGTACCCTCTCATCCACCGGAGTCTCGGTCTGTGTTGGGACTTGAAGAAGGACATCTTCACCTTTAGAGCCCACAAGGCCACCTTCACAAGGGGAGGGGTTCTGTCAAACCTCTGGGGTTCGCTGCGCCTGTAACGATCCAAGGGAGGCTCCTTCTGCCCATGCGCTCCCAAAGCACCAAAGATTGGGACGAGCAGCTCCCGCCAGAACAGAAGCAAGACTGGGGTTGGCGTTGGTGAACTCTATTTGCAAACAAATGCACACAAGCTTCATTCCAAACGTGTGTGCGCAATGATGAACACTGACTTCTAAAGTGCGTGCACTTTTGTTAAAATTGGAAAGAGAAGACGAACTAGTTAAAAGGGGGAGGGTACGCCACCCACTGCCCCCCCCCAAATCAGTATAACACACCAACCGATCAAAGGGAAAATGTGTGGATAAAGAGGGGTGAAGACAGGATGGCAGAGAGGCAACATCTACGATGAGTTCCCTTCCCCTCTCGAATTGTGTGGCTGTTGGTTGTTTTAAATTCCCTTGTACCTTTTTGTTGTAGTTTTTTGTGTTTCCCTTCCCCTCCCTTGGGTTTGTGCGTCGCCCTGAGTCCCCCCGGGAATAGGGCGACATATAAATAAAATGAACCTTGAACCTTGAACCCCTCCTCCCAAGGAGTCACTTTTATCATCACACTTTTAATCCAGACTACAAACTCACAAACACCTGAAAGTTGGCAGCGACCTAATGAGCAGCCAGCCAACTCCTGTAATGTTTCTTCTCCTGCAAATTCCCTCCTGGACATCCTGCTTTAGAGTCAGAGTGGAAAGCCAAGTCAAAAGTCCAGAGTCCATGGAGAGCCTCCGCTATCTTCAGTGAGATACCACCACCAGTCATAAAAAAGGTCCTTTGACTTCCAGCCACAACTACTGAATGACAATCCCATTGAGGAGCCTCGATATTCCCCCCTTTACCCTGGGGAAGACACTCCACGGATGTATCTACTCTCCAGAAACCACCAAGAGGGAACTCTGCTTAGCCATCAGGTCAACAATCCCCAGGATTTTGTCAGCAAGGTTTGGTAACTAAAACTGAATCCAAATCAGACGATGGTTTCTTATGATGTGAGAATGAACTTCCCCGGCATTCCAAGAAGATCTCATGGCGGTGAAGAAACACCTGCTATAAGACACCACATGAAGTGCCAGAACCAACCTCAGCCCAGACCACATTTGTTTACTGTAGCTATTCAAAGCCCACAACTCCAGGCAGAGCAGAGGAAGAATTTGACTTTGGGGAATAAATGTATGGAATAAGAGACTCTGACAAAATCTCTGGCCTTAATGCAACCATGGAACAAAGCTGTCAGCCTCCATGCGGCTGTTGAGCCTTCCCTCCCCTTCCACTCGTCCCTGGGGTTGAGTATGTATAGGCTTGGGCCCTAATCCACCCCCTCTCGAGGAGCTTTTCCAGGGTCCAGTTTCACAGTAAGACTCGAGTCAGGCAGTTCAATCTCTGACAATTCTTCTGGGTCTCCACAGTTGTTCTTCTCTGCTCTTTCGTCACTGGGAGAGGTAAGCGAGAGCAAAAACGGAGGCTGTGAGAGTGGAACTGGGGGGGGGGTGTCTTTAAGATTTAGATGAACAGAGTTGGAAGGGACCTTAGAGGTCATCTAGTCCAACCCCCCGCCCAAGCAGGAGACCCGACCTAAAGGTTTTGAAGGAGAAGAGAAGAAAGGGAAGAGGAAGAGGCTTCCTGGCAGGCTAAGAGCTTTAGCAGATGAACAATCATGAAGCAATTTAGCAATCGCGAACACGTCCAGGTTTCCTCGGGGGCCCCTTGGACCACGATGGCTCTGATGTTGATTGCAAGGCAAGTGGTGGATCCCCCCCCCCCACAGATGACTCAGTCAACTGGAGCAAGCCACTCAGTTTTGTCTCAAAACAAGACTGAAGAGGACGCAAAGGAGGAAGGAGACCTACTGGACGGGACACGTGGATGGCATTTCCAGGTGGAAGCAATATTGTTCTGGCATTCTTCCTACTGAAACAACATTTGTGTAAATGGAACCGGCCTACAATTTGTCTACTCCTTCTGTTTACTGTCACTAATCAAAGCTCGTAACTCCAGGCACACCAGAGCAATAATGTGACTCTTTCTTCGCAGAGAGTCCCATCACTGGACAGATTAGAACTTTCTTCCCGTTCTTCAAAGAGAGCGAAAAACCGTGAAAGACCCATCAGGCACAGCCTGTGAGAAAATCAAGTACTTCAGGATGATTCTGAAGGACCCCTGCAAGCCAAAGAGAAAGGGCAACTACTGGACTGGACAGGTGGACGGCATTCCCACGAGGAAGAAGTATTACTTTGATGCTCTCATCCCACTGAAGCAACAT
This sequence comes from Thamnophis sirtalis, assembly GCF_051295495.1. Lineage (NCBI taxonomy): Eukaryota > Metazoa > Chordata > Lepidosauria > Squamata > Natricidae > Thamnophis > Thamnophis sirtalis. Next base: position 913,443 of record NW_028261391.1, read on the forward strand.
TTGCGTAAATGGAACCGGCCCACAATTTGTCCACTCCTTCTGTTTACTGTAGCTGTTCAAAGCCCGCAACTCCAGGCAGAGCAGAGAAATCATTTGACTTTGGGGAATAAATGTATGGAATAAGAGACTCTGACAAAATGTAATCTTTGGCCTTAATGTAACCATGGAACAAAGCTCTCAGTCTCCATGCGGCTGTTGAGCCTTCCCTCCACTTCCACTTGTCCCTGGGGTTGTGAGGAAGCTAGTGATAGAGAGGGCAGAGATCATCCTGGTAGCCCCTCACTGACCACCCACTGCCCCCCAAAAATCAGTATAACACACCAACCGATCAAAGGGAAAATGTGTGGATAAAGAGGGGTGAAGACAGGATGGCAGAGAGGCAACATCTACGTGAGGTCCTCCTCCCAAGGAGTCACTTTTATCATCACACTTTTAATCAAGACTACAAACTCACAAACACCTGAAAGTTGGCAGCGACCTAATGAGAAGCCAGCCAACTCCTGTAACGTTTCTTCTCCTGCAAATTCCCTCCTGGACATCCTGCTTTAGAGTCAGATTGGAAAGCCAAGTCAAAAGTCCAGAGTCCATGGAGAGCCTCCGCTATCTTCAGTGAGATACCACCACCAGTCATAAAAAAGGACCTTTGACTTCCAGCAACAACTACTGAATGACAACCCCATTGAGGAGCCTCGATATTTCCCCCTTTACCCTGGGGAAGACACTCCACGCATGGATCTACTCTCCAGAAACCACAAAGAGGGAACTCTGCTTAGCCATCAGGTCAACAATCCCCAGGATTTTGTCAGCAAGGTTTGGTAACTAAAACTGAATCCAAATCAGACGATGGTTTCTTATGATGTGAGAATGAACTTCCCCGGCATTCCAAGAAGATCTCATGGCGGTGAAGAAACACCTGCTATAAGAGACCACATGAAGTGCCAGAACCAACCTCAGCCCAGACCACATTTGTTTACTGTAGCTATTCAAAGCCCACAACTCCAGGCAGAGCAGAGGAAGAATTTGACTTTGGGGAATAAATGTATGGAATAAGAGACTCTGACAAAATCTCTGGCCTTAATGCAACCATGGAACAAAGCTCTCAGCCTTCATGCGGCTGTTGAGCCTTCCCTCCCCTTCCACTCATCCCTGGGGTTGAGTATGTATAGGCTTGGGCCCTAATCCACCCCCTCTCGAGGAGCTTTTCCAGGGTCCAGTTTCACAGTAAGACTCGAGTCAGGCAGTTCAATCTCTGACAATTCTTCCTGGTCTCCACAGTCGTTCTTCTCTGCTCTTTCGTCACTGGGAGAGGTAAGCGAGAGCAAAAACGGAGGCTGTGAGAGTGGAACTGGGGGGGGGGGGGGCGTCTTTAAGATTTAGATGAACAGAGTTGGAAGGGACCTTAGAGGTCATCTAGTCCAACCCCCCGCCCAAGCAGGAGACCCTAAAGGTTTTGAAGGAGAAGAGAAGAAAGGGAAGAGGAAGAGGCTTCCTGGCAGGCTAAGAGCTTTAGCAGATGAACAATCATGAAGCAATTTAGCAATCGCGAACACGTCCAGGTTTCCTCGGGGGCCCCTTGGACCACGATGGCTCTGATGTTGATTGCAAGGCAAGTGGTGGATCCCCCCCCCCCACAGATGACTCAGTCAACTGGAGCAAGCCACTCAGTTCCGTCTCAAAACAAGACTGAAGAGGACGCAAAGGAGGAAGGAGACCTACTGGACGGGACACGTGGATGGCATTTCCAGGTGGAAGCAATATTGTTCTGGCATTCTTCCTACTGAAGCAACATTTGTGTAAATGGAACCGGCCTACAATTTGTCTACTCACATTTTTTTTCTCACATTTTTTTTCTGTATTTTGTCTTTCACTCCCCTTCCCTTACTATTGTAAGCCGCCCTGAGTCCCCTCAGGGAAAAGGGCGGCCTATAAATGCTAAATAAAATCAAAACAAAAAAATACCCCTTCTGTTTACTGTCACTAATCAAAGCTCGTAACTCCAGGCAGACCAGAGCAATAATTTGACTCTTTCTTCGCAGAGAGCCCCATCACTGGACAGATTAGAACTTTCTTCCCGTTCTTCAAAGAGAGCGAAAAACCGTGAAAGACCCATCAGGCACAGCCTGTGAGAAAATCAAGTACTTCAGGATGATTCTGAAGGACCCCTGCAAGCCAAAGAGAAAGGGCAACGACTGGACTGGACAGGTGGACGGCATTCCCACGAGGAAGAAGTATTACTTTGATACTCTGATCCCACTGAAGCAACATTTGTTGCACAGGAGACCCCCAAGAAATCCAGGGCGGCACATCAAGCAGTGGAGGTTCTGGCATCACCAGCGGATGAGGAGGGGGGGGGGAGTGGTGGTGAAGGGGGAAGTGAGGACGAGGTTAAAGTAGAAAAGATGGAAGCAACATTTTGAGGTCTGTCATCTCAACCATGGATTGGCCAAATGGAAAAGCCACTTCATTTTTCACAACTGAAGCAACATTTGCGTAAATGGGACCGGCCTACACTTTGTCCACTCCTTCTGTTTACTGTAGCTATTCAAATCCCACAACCCCAGGCAGAGCAGAGGAATAATTTGACTTTGGGGAATAAATGTATGGAATAAGAGACTCTGACAAAATGTAATCTTTGGCCTTAATGCAACCATGGAACAAAGCTCTCAGCCTCCATGCGGCTGTTGAGCCTTCCCTCCCCTTCCACGCGTCCCTGGGGTTGTGAGGAAGCTAGTGGTAGAGAGGGCAGAGATCATCCTGGTAGCCCCTCACTGACCACCCACTGCCCCCCCAAAATCAGTATAACACACCAACCGATCAAAGGGAAAATGTGTGGATAAAGAGGGGTGAAGACAGGATGGCAGAGAGGCAACATCTACGATGAGTTCCCTTCCCCTCTCGAATTGTGTGGCTGTTGGTTGTTTTATATTCCCTTGTACCTCTTTGTTGTAGTTTTTTGTGTTTCCCTTCCCCTCCCTTGGGTTTGTGCGTCGCCCTGAGTCCCCCCGGGAATAGGGCGACATATAAATAAAATGAACCTTGAACCCCTCCTCCCAAGAGTCACTTTTATCATCACACTTTTAATCCAGACTACAAACTCACAAACACGTGAAAGTTGGCAGCGACCTAATGAGCATCCAGCCAACTCCTGTAACGTTTCTTCTCCTGCAAATTCCCTCCTGGACATCCTGCTTTAGAGTCAGATTGGAAAGCCAAGTCAAAAGTCCAGAGTCCATGGAGAGCCTCCGCTATCTTCAGTGAGATACCACCACCAGTCATAAAAAACTTCCAGCCACAACTACTGAATGACAATCCCATTGAGGAGCCTCGATATTCCCCCCTTTACCCTGGGGAAGACACTCCACGCATGGATCTACTCTCCAGAAACCACAAAGAGGGAACTCTGCTTAGCCATCAGGTCAACAATCCCCAGGATTTTGTCAGCAAGGTTTGGTAACTAAAACTGAATCCAAATCAGACGATGGTTTCTTATGATGTGAGAATGAACTTCCCCGGCATTCCAAGAAGATCTCATGGCGGTGAAGAAACACCTGCTATAAGAGACCACATGAAGTGCCAGAACCAACCTCAGCCCAGACCACATTTGTTTACTGTAGCTATTCAAAGCCCACAACTCCAGGCAGAGCAGAGGAAGAATTTGACTTTGGGGAATAAATGTATGGAATAAGAGACTCTGACAAAATCTCTGGCCTTAATGCAACCATGGAACAAAGCTCTCAGCCTTCATGCGGCTGTTGAGCCTTCCCTCCCCTTCCACTCATCCCTGGGGTTGAGTATGTATAGGCTTGGGCCCTAATCCACCCCCTCTCGAGGAGCTTTTCCAGGGTCCAGTTTCACAGTAAGACTCGAGTCAGGCAGTTCAATCTCTGACAATTCTTCCTGGTCTCCACAGTTGTTCTTCTCTGCTCTTTCGTCACTGGGAGAGGTAAGCGAGAGCAAAAACGGAGGCTGTGAGAGTGGAACTGGGGGGGGGGGGGCGTCTTTAAGATTTAGATGAACAGAGTTGGAAGGGACCTTAGAGGTCATCTAGTCCAACCCCCCGCCCAAGCAGGAGACCCTATGGGTTTTGAAGGAGAAGAGAAGAAAGGGAAGAGGAAGAGGCTTCCTGGCAGGCTAAGAGCTTTAGCAGATGAACAATCATGAAGCAATTTAGCAATCGCGAACACGTCCAGGTTTCCTCGGGGGCCCCTTGGACCACGATGGCTCTGATGTTGATTGCAAGGCAAGTGGTGGATCCCCCCCCCCCCCACAGATGACTCAGTCAACTGGAGCAAGCCACTCAGTTCCGTCACAAAACAAGACTGAAGAGGACGCAAAGGAGGAAGGAGACCTACTGGACGGGACACGTGGATGGCATTTCCAGGTGGAAGCAATATTGTTCTGGCATTCTTCCTACTGAAGCAACATTTGTGTAAATGGAACCGGCCTACAATTTGTCTACTCACATTTTTTTTCTCACATTTTTTTTTCTGTATTTTGTCTTTCACTCCCCTTCCCTTACTATTGTAAGCCGCCCTGAGTCCCCTCAGGGAAAAGGGCGGCCTATAAATGCTAAATAAAATCAAAACAAAAAAATACCCTGTTGAATACTAGCGCGGGAAATACAAGCGCGGGAATAAAGGACCCCCTTCTGATTGGTTCCCGGGCGGAGCCGGTTCAATCCTCAGCCCTGATTGGTCGAGCTACTCGACGCCCATTGGCTCCTCGTTCAAACCCGGAGGTATAAATCTTTGGCGCGAACCACGCCACGTTGAATCGTAGTCACTCTGTTCTCAATAAAGGTTGCTGTTTGCATACCCGCTTGTCGCGTCCTTTCCCCTCGCTCCAAGATGCAAAACTGGCGACGAGGGTGGGATTCCGATTCCCGCGACCACGGAGAAGAACAAGCCAGCTGCCACCGCGTCTGAACCAGCACGAACGCTATCCTCAGGCTGAGAACTCCGGCAGCGAACGCAAAATTTTCTCCGCCCTCTTCCCCCCCCTCTCTGGCTCCTCACCACGATGGCATCAGCGCTTCCTCCTTTCGCGCCATTCGGATCCGCCGGAGAATCATGGGACGGCTTCATGGAGCGCTTCGAGTGCTACTTAATGGCATCGAAGAACCAGGCACAGACCGACGAGGAGAAATGCAGCTTCTTCTTGTCCTGCTGTGAGCCTTCCATGTTCGCCTCTGCGAGAGCCCTGGCCGCCCCGAGGCCAGCCTACAAACTTGGGTGGGACGAGCTAATGTCCAGGCTGAGGAACCACTACGCTCCCTCACCCTCTCTGATCGCACGCCGCTTCACCTTCCGCCGCCGAGTGCAGAAGCCCAACGAATCCATCAGCCAGTTTCTAGAGGTTTTGCGCACAGTGGCCGCCCAGTGCGATTTTGCAGACCTGGAGGAGAACCTCGTGGAGCAGTTTGTATGCGGGGTCCGCGACGTGCATTTGCGCAGCCGCATGCTCCGGAACCACAAAATCACCTTGGTGCAAGCCGTGGAGACCGCGCGAGCAGCGGAGCTCTCCGAACAATCCACGGCCGACATCGAACGCCTCCAGCCGAAAACCCCCGCGCAAACCGCCGCGGGGCCTTCCACCCAGACGAACCTCGTCGACGATCTCTCTCCTGCTGAAGACGAGGAGGAGGAAACCGTCGGACAAATGAGGACGCAGCCGAAGCGGAGGCCACACCAGCAACCACCGACGCCCGCTCAGCCAGTCTCAAACGCACCTTGCCGCGGATGCGGCGGCCGCCACAGCCGCGCATCCTGCCCGTTCCGTTCCGCCGTCTGCCGCCGCTGCCGAGGAGAAGGACACCTCGCCAGGGTCTGCCGGGCTCTCGTGCCAGCCCCATCGTTCATGCAGCCCAGCGACCAGCGCCAGGCACCGCAACGCCGCCAACAGCCACGTCCTGCGAGGCGAGCTGAGGACTGCCACTCAACCTACCAGCCCTCCGGCGCCGACTGCGTGGTCTACCAGGCTTCCCACGTTCCCGCCGGCGATCGCAAAATCAGCACCGCCGTCCGACTCGAAGGTCAGCTTTGTCGAATGGAGGTGGACTCCGGGTCTTCCCGTTCTCTCCTATCTTGGGCTTTGTTTTCCCGCCTTTGTCCCGGAGTTCCCCAGAGCCAATTGCGCCCCGTCGGGGTCTCCCTCCTAGACTACCAGGGAAATGGGATTCCCACGGCAGGAATATTCCACATCCAGGTGGAATACGGAGACTTTAAGGGGAAACTTCCAGTTCTAATCGTCAGGAACGATCTGCCCGCTCTCCTTGGGTTGGATTGGTTTCCCGCCTTGGGCCTCACCATAGAGGGGGTGCACAGGGTAGTCCCCCTCACCGTAGATAGCGTTCTAGATGAGTTCGCAGATGTGTTCGATGGGAAATTGGGCTGTTATAAGGGCACCCCCATTTCCCTCTGCCTCGATCCCCAGGTCGCTCCCATTAGGCTGAAGGCACGCAGGGTCCCCTTCGCATTGAGAGCAAAGGTAGACGCTGAACTTGATAAGCTTATAGAGCAGGGGGTAATCGAGCCCGTAGATCACGCCCGTTGGGAAACCCCCATAGTCCTCCCGGTCAAACCCGACGTATCGGTGAGAATATGTGCCGACTATAAGTCGACCATCAATTTGGCCCTGCAGGCAAATCCATATCCGGTTCCCGTAGTGCAACACCTACTCCACTCCTTAGGGCAGGGCCGCATTTTCGCCAAGCTAGATATGGCACAGGCCTACCAGCAGCTTCCCGTAGACGACGATGCGGCTACAGCCCAGACCATCGTTACCCACCGCGGGGCCTTCCGTTGCCGCCGCCTCCAATTCGGCGTTTCGGTTGCCCCGGGGATTTTTCAGAGCCTCATGGAGCGGTTGCTCCACGGGCTCCCAGGCGTCGTTCCCTACTTCGACGACGTCCTGGTCGCAGCCCCCAGCCACTCGGAACTCCTGAAAATACTGCGGGAGGTTCTCACACGTTTTAGGGAGGCAGGACTGAAACTAAAGCGCAGCAAATGCGAAATTGCTGTTCCCAAAGTAGAATTTTTGGGGTTCCTCATTGATGCCCAAGGCATCCACCCCACTCCTTCCAAAGTCGCCGCCATCAAAAACGCACCCGCACCCACCTCTAGGGCGGAATTGCAGGCGTTCCTGGGGCTTTTAAACTTCTACGCCCCTTTTATTCCCCACAAGGCGTCGCTAGCTGAGCCGCTACACCGACTGCTTGACCGGTCAGCGGCCTGGCAATGGGGTAGCCGTGAAGCGCACGCGTTCGCGGCTATAAAAGACATTTTGACCTCGTCGGCAGTCCTAATTCAATATAGCGATAGGATGCCCCTAGTTCTGACTTGCGACGCCTCTCCCTATGGTATAGGGGCGGTCCTGAGCCATGCCCTCCCGAACGGCTCAGAGGCCCCCATAGCTTTCTATTCCCGGACACTCTCCTCCACGGAGCGGAACTACAGCCAAATCGATAAAGAAGCCCTGGCTGCAGTGTCCGGCATTAAGCGGTTCCATGACTACCTCTATGGTAGGAATTTCACCCTTGTCACGGATCACAAGCCGCTCCTGGGGCTACTGGCAGGCGACAAGCCAACCCCCCCCATTTTGTCTCCGCGCATGACACGCTGGACGGAGTTCCTAACGGCGTATTCGTATACGCTGTTATACCGTCCGGGTAAGCAGCTAGGGCATGCAGACGCCCTGAGCCGTTGCCCTTTGCCAGAGACGGACACAGCCCACGTGCCCGCTCTCTCTATTTTGTCCATCGCCGAATCCGACCTCTCTGCCGCGGACGTCGCAGCTTGCACAAAGGCTGACCCCGTCCTATCCCAAGTAGCTTCATGGGTTTTGAGGGGTTGGCCCGCGGAAAAGGTAGCGGAAGGATTCCGACCATTTAAAGCACGACAAGCCGAACTCGCCCTTCACGGGGGTTGTCTTGTCTGGGGGGATAGGGTAGTGATCCCCACAGCTCTGCGGGCACGAATCCTGCCCGCACTCCACAAAAACCACCCAGGCATAGCGCGAATGAAAGCCTTAGCCCGTAGCTATGTGTGGTGGCCTTTGCTAGATTCGGAAATTGCAGACTACGTAGGCCGATGCAGGATCTGCCAAAACTCTAGGCCGAATCCCCCCACAGCCGCCCCTCGTGAGTGGGAAATCCCTAGAGGCCCATGGTCCCGTTTACACATTGACTTTGCCGGCCCCTTCCACGGCCGAAACTTCATGATAGTAGTCGATGCTTACTCCAAGTGGGTGGAGCTGGTAATCATGACCTCCACCACAGCAGAGAGTACAGTGAGGGCCCTTCGTAAGATGTTCGCCACCCATGGGTTACCGGATGTGATAGTCTCAGACAATGGGCCCCAGTTTACCTCCACCACGTTCCAAGAATTCCTGGCCGAACAAGGAATCAGACACGCAGCCACAGCCCCTTATCACCCAGCTAGTAACGGCCGGGCGGAGCGCGCAGTTCGCTCAGCCAAAGAAGCTTTGGGCCGCATGGACCAGGGCGACTGGCAAGAAAGAGTGGCGGCTTACCTCTTGAGCCAGCACTCCATACCCTGCCCAACGACTAATAAAAGTCCCGCGGAGCTCTTGATGGGTAGGAGATTGCGAACCCCCCTAGACAGGCTCCATCCACTTTACGCAGGGGATCTGCCGAGCAACCTGGGGGCCCTCCCTTCCCACGCGTTTAAGTTAGGGGATCCTGTATGGGCCCGCTCCTTTTCTGGGGATCCACGGTGGGTTCCCGCAACCATCACAGCCCTGACTGGCCCCTGTTCCTTCAGGGTCGGCCTGGCCGACGGAACACAATGGAGGCGCCACGTGGACCAGTTAAGGCGACGCCTCCCCGCGGAAACAGACGGCCCGAGCCTCTCAGACACCCGCTCTCAGCATGAGCCACCCTCGATGACCTTCCCCCCAACGGACCGCCTCCACCCGGGGAACGGGGGACAAGCCGAGGCGAACCTTTCGGACAAACGCGCCTCACCCGGCTACTCCTTTCCTCGAAGCCCTTATCGAGACTCTGAACCTACACCCCAACCAGACTGCACGGGGCCACTGTCGGACACTCCTGTTGCCACGGAGACGCCACCCCGGACGAATGGACATCGGGCACGGGACCCGGGGCCAGCGCCATCTCACGGGGCCGCGTCGCAGATTCACCGCCCTGCCACGGACACACCTCCGCCGGAGGTTCCCCCCCCGACGACAACCGCCGGGGAGCCACGAAGGTCGGGACGAGAACGTCACCGTCCCACCTACTTACAAGACTATGTTTGCCCTTCCTAAGGGAACTCTTTGATTAGGGGGGGAGGGGTGTTGAATACTAGCGCGGGAAATACAAGCGCGGGAATAAAGGACCCCCTTCTGATTGGTTCCCGGGCGGAGCCGGTTCAATCCTCAGCCCTGATTGGTCGAGCTACTCGACGCCCATTGGCTCCTCGTTCAAACCCGGAGGTATAAATCTTTGGCGCGAACCACGCCACGTTGAATCGTAGTCACTCTGTTCTCAATAAAGGTTGCTGTTTGCATACCCGCTTGTCGCGTCCTTTCCCCTCGCTCCAAGATGCAAAATACCCCTTCTGTTTACTGTCACTAATCAAAGCTCGTAACTCCAGGCAGACCAGAGCAATAATGTGACTCTTTCTTCGCAGAGAGTCCCATCACTGGACAGATTAGAACTTTCTTCCCGTTCTTCAAAGAGAGCGAAAAACCGTGAAAGACCCATCAGGCACAGCCTGTGAGAAAATCAAGTACTTCAGGATGATTCTGAAGGACCCCTGCAAGCCAAAGAGAAAGGGCAACTACTGGACTGGACACGTGGACGGCATTCCCACGAGGAAGAAGTATTACTTTGATGCTCTCATCCCACTGAAGCAACATTTGCGTAAATGGAACCGGCCTTCAATTTGTCCATTCCTTCTGTTTACTGTAGCTATTCAAAGCCCGCAACTCCAGGCAGAGCAGAGGAATCATTTGACTTTGGGGAATAAATGTATGGAATAAGAGACTCTGACAAAATCTAATCTCTGGCCTTAAATGCAACCATGGAACAAAGCTCTCAGCCTCCATGCGGCTGTTGAAAGGGACTCCAGATGTTGGGTTCTGATGTCCATCTTGCAAGCACATCTGCACTCACAGACTTCAGATCACACTCTAAAGGCCAAAAGGTTATAGGGAGATATGTATAATTATGGCAAAGGTTTCTATTGCGGGAAGAATTTTAATAATTGTGGAAAGAATTGTGATTCAGATTAGATTTATTGCTACACTTATTTATTGCTACTTCCTCTGATCCTTTCGATCAATAACATGACCTGCAAATAACCAGAACTAGAAAACTATCTTGCATGAAAAGTCATTACATTGTTGGAAAGATCGCCAAACTTCTGCCTCTACTGACAATTAATCATCAGGCTAAACTAATCAACTTGTGCAAATAACAGCAGAGAGAGAAAATCCTTTCCAGATTTTTCAAGAGTTTCTATGTTACACAGAGATGGTGCAGATGTGAGCTCCGGTGTGCCAACAGGTCCAGAGCGGTCATTCGGCCAGGCACTCGGCAGAGGTGATTTGAGGCCTTCCTGCAGAGCCAGAAGTCACCTCCCAGCCTGACAAGGAAGTGGGAGTGTTTCCCAGGCTCAGAAACCTCTGGGAGCACACACCTGGCTAACAAACCGCCGAGAGTCAGTCGCACGAGCATGATATCGTTGGGAGCCACTGCGGAGTAGTGGCAGCATTGGAGAAGCAGATGTCTTGCTCAGACGGCTGCTAGAACATTGGAGCGACTGGCCCAGCCGAGAGGAGACCATGGGACTCATCTGCAGCCACTGAGTATGTCTGCGTGTCAGGACTGTGGGGGATGGCATGCTAAGGGGAAACTGTCTGCATGCTACGAAGAAGCGGCGGTACATCTGGGTTACGTGGGGTGGAGTTGCGCACGTGAGTGGGCGGGGTGGTGAAAAACATTTAAAAAGTGGTGGGGAGCATGGGCAAGTAGCCCTTCACAGATTCAGGATGCACATGCTGCCTCAGGAGTGAGAGTGTCACTGAGAGCTTTGGGGTAGGACTCCAGAATCTAGGGCAGTCAATCTGCTTTGAGTAGATAGATGGGTCATTGTTGGGGGGGGACCAACAAGGAACACATGTTACAGAAAAGGTGGCTTTGGAACGGACAACACCAGGAGATGATTCCGTTTGTGGTGGTCCCGAAGAAACTGAGGAAATCATCCTTGGGCTAGCCTGGCTAGACAAATGGGGCCCAACAATATGGTGCGGGTTCTCGACATGTAGGTATAGGCTTGGGCCCTAATCCACCGCCTCTGACAGTGGAATGTCAGTGTGCATTTGAACAGTTAAAGGCTTTGTTTGCAAGAGAGCCAGTACTTAAACACCAAGATCCATCAGAACCATTTTTGGTACAGGCGGATGCCAGTAAAGTAGCAATAGGCTCGGCCTTTCTACAAGGTAACGAGCAAGGATCTCTCCAACCGTGTGCCTATTTCTCACGAAAATTAAATGACATCGAGCACAACTGGCCCATCTGGGAGAAGGAAGCGTTTGCAGTTAGATGGATGTTGCTGATGTGGCGACATTTACACGAAGGGCTTTTTTTTAACCATTTGAGGTCTGGACGGACCACAAAAACTTGGAGGCCCTTCAGAGCCTGTATCGGCTGTCCCCGATCAGGTCCGGTGGGCATTGTATTTTTGCAGGTTTAACTTCCGGTTGAAGTACATCCCGGGGTGGGGGTGGGAACCATTTGGCAGGTGCTTTACCTAGGAAGACACAGTACGAAAGCAGCCGAGAAGAAATAGTACAGGTGATGATACCCATGAAATCAGCTCAGCAAACCTCGGTGACATTACCGCTGCATACCCCGGATAACGACATGCCCCGGGCTATTCAAAAGGCCCTTCCAGCAGATGAGTGGTTGAAAAGAACCAGTCATGGCTGACTCAGAAGGATGGATTTGCTCAGAAGGTATCCAAGTTGTACGTGCCTAGGACCTTCCAGTTGGAAGTACTACGTTGGTGCTACAATGGTCAGCCAGCCAGCCATTTGGGAGTTTTAAAAACCCGGCATTTAGTGAATCGCCAATTCTGGTGGCTGCTCATTAAAAAGAATATAGAGGGGGGGGGATGTGCATAGATGTGCAATGTGTACCACCATGAAAGAATTCCCTGTAGAATCTACTGGCCTCCTGCATTCTGTAGCCTCTCCAGTCCAGCCGTGGGAGCCAATAGCCATGGAGTTGGCAGCGACCTAATGAGAAGCCAGCCAACTCCTGTAATGTTTCTTCTCCTGCAAATTCCCTCCTGGACATCCTGCTTTAGAGTCAGATTGGAAAGCCAAGTCAAAAGTCCAGAGTCCATGGAGAGCCTCCGCTATCTTCAGTGAGATACCACCACCAGTCATAAAAAAGGTCCTTTGACTTCCAGCAACAACTACTGAATGACAATCCCATTGAGAAGCCTCGATATTTCCCCCTTTACCCTGGGGGAGACACTCCACGCATGGATCTACTCTCCAGAAACCACAAAGAGGGAACTCCGCTCAGGCTAATCTCAGCAGAAGGAACTCCACTCACCCAAAGCATGGCAAAACATCTAACCACCTTATTAGCAACTCTGGTCGGCAACCCCAGCCATCACCTCAACAATCCCCAGGATTTTGTCAGCAAGGTTTGGAAACTAAAACTGAATCCAAATGAGACGATGGTTTCTTATGATGTGAGAATGAACTTCTCTCAATGGCATTCCAACAACATCTCATGGCGGTGAAGAAACAACTGCTATAAGACAGCATTAAGAATATAGTCTGACCTTCCTGGATTGTGCAGTGCACACTAAGGAAGGCAGACGTCAACATTGACGTTTACAGAAAATCCACAAACCCAAATCAATATTTATATTTTGATTCTCACCACCCACCGGAGTACACTACTGGGTGTTGTGGCCTGCCGGTGTCTTGTGGAGCTGGCAGCAGAGTTGGGCAGCAAGGAGGTTGGGGAGAAACACGGGCCAGTCCCGAGTCTGGGTAAGGCTCACACGAGAGCTCTGTGTCGGAGGCAGAGAGGGGGCTGTGGGCCATCTGGGAGTTATGTGCTGCCTCTGGAGCCTCCGGAGTCTGACCTCAGAGGGGCAGAGGAACAGGGGGAGCCTGTTCTCAGTGACAAACCCATTGTCAACTCCCCAAAATGGTGATGGCCAAGAGGTCCTGTGTGCTATCTTGAGGTTGCTACATTGGGGGGGGGACCCTGATGGGGGTATGCGCTGTCGCTTGGGAGGGCTCGTCACCAAGGGGATGAGTGTGGAGCTCATGGTAGGAAGGTGTGTGGTGGAGCAAAAGAAGCAGAGTTTCACACAGAATGGTGGAGCAATGAGCAGGTGGCAGCACCAGAAATGCACAGGGTGATTTCCAGCATTCGGAGCAGCTGGAGGGGGGTGGGGAGCTCTGGCCCTTCATAATCAGCTGGAGACCCGGAAGGTCGTAGCACTGCCTTAGACTCCCTCCGTGCAGAGATTCTGTGCTGGAATAAAGGCCTTGTAACTCAGCTGCTGTGAGGCGTCCTACTTCCCTAGCTCGGCACTCCGAACCGTGATAGTAAGAGAGCGCTCTTTCAGCTTATCTACAGGAGACCCTTCCCCAATTACACAAAGGGGATGAGGGCAGGCTGGCTAGGCAGAGGGCAGAGGGCTATCACGGGACGAACTGGCACTTTCTTCCCTTTTTCAAAGACAGCAAAATACGTGAAAATAAATAACATATAACAACATTTTTGAACAATGTCATGTCAAGCATGGACTGGCCAAGTGGAAAACAGACTTCATTTTCACACGAATATATCCCAATTTTTATAAGTTATGAAGCTGGGATGCCAAGGGGAGAATCATCATTGGATAATGTTAAAAAAATATTCTGTCATGCTTCCTACTGAAACATTTGCACAAATGGAACCGGCCTACAATTTCTCCACTCCTTCTGTTTACGGTAGCTATTCAAAGCCCGCAACTCCAGGCAGAGCAGAGGAATCATTTGACTTTGGGGAATAAATGTATGGAATAAGAGACTCTGACAAAATCTCTGGCCTTAATGCAACCATGGAACAAAGCTCTCAGCCTCCATGCGGCTGTTGAGCCTTCCCTCCCCTTCCACTCATCCCTGGGGTCGAGTATGTATAGGCTTGGGCCCTAATCCACCGCCTCTCGAGGAGGTTTTCCAGGGTCCAGAACTGACTAGGGCTATGGTAGGATCTCCCAGACAGAGAAATGCTAGAAGCAAGCCAGCTCTCTCTAGGGAATACACAGCCTTACAGGAGTTAACTAGTGAAAGGGAGGCCAACGTTTTGCCTCCCCACCATTCCACCAATGGTGGCATAGGAATCCTCCCTGGGGCCGCATTGCCAAAACCCAAGATATATTCAATGACTCCACAGGAACTAGCTGAGATGAGGGCCTCCATCGGGAAAACAAAGCTCTCAGCCTCCATGCGGCTGTTGAAAGGGACTCCAGATGTTGGGGTTCTGATGTCCATCCTGCAAGCACATCTGCACTCACAGACTTCAGATCAAATTATAGAGAAATGTATATAATTATGGTAAAGGCAATTCTGTCCTAGTCCAGAGGTTTCTGCAAAGATTAACATGGTTTTTAGACAGTCTGAAAAGTAGGTAGCAAAAACAAAGAATTTAGCAAAAGTTTACCAAGTCCAGCCAGAGAAAGACGATTCTTCCCATTCCTAGAAAGGATATTTAAAAGTTTTCACACCTTCACCAGCAGCCCATGGAAGAGACAAACACTTCGCTTGACAGGCACAGCAAACCTCAAGAACCCGTTAAAAGCTTTGCCCATCCATCACCAACCGTCAACACGTCCAGGTTTCCCCAGGGACCCCTCCCTTGGACCACGATGACTCTGGTGTTAATTGCAGGGCAAGTGGTGGATCCCCCCACAGTGAACTGGAGCAAGTTCCATCTCAAAACAAAACTGAAGAGGATGCAAAGGAGGAAGGAGACCTACCGGACTGGACACGTGGACGGCATTCCCACGAGGAAGAAGTATTACTTTGAGACTCTGATCCCACTGAAGCAACATTTGCGTAAATGGAACCGGCCTACAATTTGTCCACTCCTTCTGTTCACTGTAGCTATTCAAAGCCCGCAACTCCAGGCAGAGCAGAGGAATAATTTGACTTTGGGGAATAAATGTATGGAATAAGTAAACTTTTGATATGGGCTATGTATAGTATACATGTGAGTGTGTGTTATGATAATGGAAATGGAAATAAAAATATAGTCACAAAAAGAGACTCTGACAAAATCTAATCCTTGGCCTTAATGCAGCCATGGAACAAAGCTCATCCAGGTTTCCTCAGGGGCCCCTCCATTGGACCACAATTACTTTGATGATAGTTGAAAGGCAAGTGGTGGATGCCCCCCACAGATGACCCAGTCAACTCAGTTCCGTCTCAAAACAAGACTGTTGTCAGCTGCCACCTTATGCTTGTGTTGTGGCCTGTCAGCCTCCAGTCCCTCTGGCAGCCGAATCAGATGAGGAGGTGGTGTGGGAGTCAGGGAGAGAGAGGGGGGGGGGAAATGGAGACAGAGATGAAGAAGACGAGGAGGAGGAGGAGGAGGAGCCTGGCCCTCCAGGTCCCAGGTCTGGAGGTGGCTGATGACCAAGAGGAGAAACAGCTGGGCCCAGTGCCTGACGTGCGAATTCACAGAGGGCACAGGAGAGGAGAGCAATGGAAATGAATGGGCCGGTCCTTGGGAAGGAAGAGCCACCGCTGCTAGTGAAGCCCCACTCGAGCTCTGGGGATAAAAACCAGGCAGCGGAGATGAATAGGTGTGGCAGACAATGATTCATCTGCCTGCGGGACAGACTTGTTAACCTGCTGACATTTAGGAAACATGTATTTAACTATAGAGGGTTTGTTGTATTTAGGGAGCTGGGTGAGAACAGTTTCATCGTGCTTCGCTGCTATGCGCCGACAGTCTGCCATGAACTGTGGGGAGGAGGAAGGAAGAAGGGAATGCTTGGGAAAATGAAAGTATCTCCTTCTGTACCTCTTTGAGAAGCTGCTTCAAGGTCACCCAGTTGGAAGGAGGAGGGAGCTGCACACCAAACTACTCCCGGACTGTTAGGACAACCTTTTGCCTGAACCCGATTGGTGGCACTGTGGGAGGGGGCCATGAGAGACAGCTAAGGGAGGGAAAAGTAGAACTTGGGGATTTTGGCCCATGATTCTCAGTTCTGGATTTGCAATACTGCCATACATTTGATCTCTAATAAACCTTTCTCAACAAATGAGGCTGGGGATCATTTCCATTCAGAAGTGGCTGATCTAACAGCCGTTGCCTCATTTATTAAGCCGTGCTCAACACAACCCAGAGTCAAGCCATCTGCAAGCCTAGGAATAATTGGTCTGCTCAGCCATTGAGACACGGGGTCAGCAAGCGACCATTGAGCTCCAAGCCCCAACCTGGATGACTCTTTCACCTCTTTCCCAGCAAGGACCGTTATATCCCACCACCCACCATTCAATCCCCCCAGTGTCCTATTTTCCAGCCTGAGTTCCCTCACATCCAATACATCTGGACTTCCCCCTGAGGAAGCAGCATCTGGCCAAAGCCACACCATGGACATCGTAGCGTGCAGTTTCCCAACATCCACCAACCAGGGTTAGCAAAAAGAAAGGACTGTGGCCAGAGGCCCATTTTCATTCAACCGCAGCAGACCTCTCTCCGCTTTCAGTGCACTCATGCGTGATCTTCAGCAACCAGTTGCAATCCCAACAGGTATACAACAACCAGTGTCTTCAACAGCAGCTGTGGCAATTGCCAGTGCAAATACAGACCATCTCTGTTGTCATCACAGAGACAATCCAAAGAGCAACAGTTATATTCAGTAAAAGGGAAGTGGGAAGTGACCGTTTGATGGTCTCCAAGACCGTGACTAATGTCTTCTTCCCAAGTGAGAGTAGAGGCTTTGTCTTGATGAGGTCACTTTTCCCAGGGGTCCTGGGAGCCGTTCGGTTTCATATCCCAAGGGGCAAAACTCCCCCTTCTCAGCTGATCACAGAACCCCCATTTTATGCCCAAACATAAAATCTCAAAATGACCACAGGAACAGGGCTCTAAAAGTAACTGGACTTCCTTGGTTTTTGAAGAATCTCCATAACCACATGAACAGGAGTTCTTTTGGATTCTCATTCCTTGGAAACATTTCACTTCCCAGCCAAGAAGCTTCTTCAGTTCTAGATGACTGGTGGGGAATGGAAGGATTTATATTGATAAGAAAGAATCTTCAGAGAAGACTAATTAGTGGGAGGCTATTCCTTTGATTCTTCGCCAGGGAAGTAGGAATGTACCATTATTACAAATGCGGAAGCTACAGAATCGCCATCTTGGGAGCAATTGCACAAAGGAAGGTTTTATTAAACTGAAGCTAGGATTTTTTCTAGAAAAAGCAAATAAAGTTCTCAGGTATGGGCTCTGCTTGTATTAGTTTCAGATAAATGTCTCAAAAATTGTCCTAAGAGGGGTTTCTTTGCCTTGTGCTGTTGGAACAGCCGAGATTTCTGTCCAGAGCATGACTCAGCTTTGGTTGTCTCCCCCCTTCTGTTCGCAGCAAAAAAAAAAAAAGCTGCAAACTTCAAAGAAAGCTCTTACCAGCTGGATCTCTCTCTTCATCCTTCTTGCCTGAAGAATGAGATATCTGCTAGGTGTTTAAGCAGATAATGAACCAGAGATCTGGGGGCAGCTCAATTAAGCCGCCGCCAACGGCAAAGTCCCGCCCCGGAAATCTCTGGAAGGATTTATATTGTTTGCGGTCCATTGTTAGCACTCTGAGGGTCGGTCACTAGCTCTCCTGAAGAGTCACAGAAGCTTCTTAGACGAGAAGCAAAATGTCTTCAAGGAAAAACAGAAACAGTCCAGTTGCCTTTTGGAAAAAGCACGATTTGGATGGTGGAGCTACAGAAACAAGGGTTCCCATTCTTTGACAAAACCGAGCAGAAAGAGCTGTACAACCAAGGGATATAAAAATCGGATGGAGTGAATAATTGGTTTGAGGGTTGGTTCACAAATTGGAAAGAACTAGCAAAATTCGCAATTTCTCATACAAATACTAATAAAAAGGACCATGAAGGGCAGGAAGAACAGGAAACAACAACAATAGTGAATCAATCCTTGCTGCTCCTTGACTTCTCAACAGCTTCCAACACCATTACTCATGTGATGGTGTCCTTCTTGTTCGGTGTTGCGTTGCTTCTCTCCTCCTTTCTCTGGTTCCAGTCTCCATTGCAATAGACCCTCAGGAGACACAACTTCCACCAACACCCTGCAGAACTCAACACTGATTGTGCAGCCGCTCTTCCATCTAAGCACCTGACTTGGTTCCCTGAAGAGGACCAGGCCCTATGAGGCCATGATGACCAGGGGTCTAAAGAAGGATTCTAAAGGAGGAGATTTATATACTACTGGCTCCCTGCTTCTTACGTTGTTCGCTGATGGCCCATCAAGACGTGCCTACAGTTTATCAAATGGGTCCATCTTTCACCCCACGTATCTCTGGATCCTCCTGCTCCACCACCTTTGTCCTCCAACCACACTCATCATCTCCAGCACCATCAGTTCCTAACCAGGAGCCTCTTCCTGGCTCTCCAACTTTATGGAGATCCACCTTATTAAGACTTTGCAACATGTTCCAGAACCAAAAATGGGAGCTGACATCTTGAGTTTTGAAGAGTGCCTCTCAATCCGGTGAGCTCACCCTGCTTTATATACTACTGGCTCCCCACTTAAGAAGTTAGCAAAAATTTTGGGCACAATGTAGACCTTGTGTATTTGGAAAGAATTCGGAATGCAACTTATAAACTAACAAGATCAGTAGCATACAAAGAAAGCATGTATAAAATGTTTTATCATTGGCATTTACCACCAATGAGATTGGCCAAAATGTATCCAAATATGAATCCAACTTGTTGGAAGTGCAAAAAAATTACATAAGGGACTTTCTATCACATGCGGTGGGGACCTGTCTGGAAACTCAAAAGTATTGGATTAAAATTTGGAAATAGATGTGTCGATCCCGGGTAGCTCCCTGGTACTTGCGAGACCACCCACTGCCACCGGTAGCCTCCCACCGTCCAGTGGGATCCCACAGAGTTGGCCTCCTCAGGATGCCGTCGGCCAGGCAGTGTCGGCTGGTGACCCCCAGGGGGGGAGAGCCTTCTCCGTGGGAGCCCCTTCCCTCTGGAATGAGCTGCCCCCGGAGCTTCGCATAAATCCCGACCTCCAGTCCTTCCTCAATGACCTAAAACGTTGGCTTTTCCAGCAAGTCGGCCTGGCCTGAATAAAATAAATTATTAATTTTAATTGTTATTTTTAATTTAATTTCTAAATCTCATTGCAAACGTCTATTGGGTTTTTTGGATCCTATTCAATCTTTCTTTTAACTTTTGTAATATGTGTTTTTATGTTGTATGCTGCCCTGAGTCCTTGGGAGAAGGGCGGCATATAAGTCAATTTGGGAAGGGTTTAGGAGGCTGTGCTTGCAACCACTATTTCATTACTTTGTACCTAAATCCACAGATATGGATCTGGCTATTTGAGAGACCGCCTTCTGCCAATTACCTCCCTCCGTCCCATCAGATCGCATAGAGTAGGCCTCCTCCAAATTCCATCCGCCAGTCAGTGCCGACTGGCGACTACGCGGAGGAGAGCCTTCTCAGCTGCAGCTCCGACGCTATGGAACAATCTCCCCATGGAGATCCGCACCCTCACCACCGTCCAGGCCTTCCGCACAGCCCTCAAGATCTGGCTATCCCGTCAGGCCTGGGGATAAGACTTTACTCTCGCCCCTCCTGAATGTTGAATGAATGTTGTGTTTTTACCGCTAATTATTTTTACTCACATTTTCTTTTTGTGTTTGTCCTGCACTCCCCTCCCCTATTATTGTAAGCCGCCCTGAGTCCCCTCAGGGAAAAGGGCGGCCTATAAATGTTTAATAAAACTAAAAACTAAAAAAACCCTGTTCTGTGCCTTCTCCCTTTTTTGCTTAGTTTGGCATTCTCACTAGGGATATAAGACAAGAGGACACCATTCAACAACACTTTGGTGGGGCACCAATGACAGAGAAGACGAGAGAAGGCCAGCTCCACTGATATAGCAATAGCAATAGCAATAGCAGTAGACTTATATACCGCTTCATAGGGCTTTCAGCCCTCTCTAAGCGGTTTACAGAGAGTCAGCATATTGCCCCCAACAATCTGGGTCCTCATTTTACCCATGTCCAGAGAGCAGCACTTTCCACTGTGGCCAAGGCTACGTGCCAACTAGAAGTCAATGTCCATTGACCTCGTGGACATGCAAAACAGAGATGGTAAGACTCCATCACCACCCTCCAGTCCTTCCGCACCGCTTTAAAGATCTGGCTGTCCCGGCTGGCCTGGGGTTAAGATTGTAGCCCCACTCGAATTGTGCGATTGTTGTGTTTTCTTTTTTAACATGCTGTATTGTCTATTGTTTGTCTTCTCCCCCTCCCTCTTTTGAATTGTGAGCCGCCCTGAGTCCCCCCCAGGGAAAAGGGCGGCATACAAATAAAGGCAAAACAAAAACAAACAAACATCAGCAAAGATATGCAAGCTGAGGGCCTGCGCCCTGGAGACACAGCTGACCATGCGAAATGGCCTTCAATGGTCTGAAAAGCGGACCCTGCACCTGTGGGAATAAGCTACGAAGAAGAAGAAGATATAAGGCAAGAGGAGAATTTTTGGAGCAAAAGTTAAAAAAAAAGGACATAGAAAATCAATGAGAGGAATATGCTGATGTTTTAAGTCACTTGAGAAAACAAGTAGAAATTTTATTTAATGCAAGATATGCAAAAGCCATAGGAATTTCTGAGCCTGTCTAAGTCCCATACTCCAAATTCTTGATGCACCCTTTTTGTGGTGGGCTTGCCCGACGGCATCCTACTCAGACGGCCCAACTGTTTTGGCATTGCAAAGGTAAAGATTTGGATAAAATTGCTTAGAAGAAGAAATAGTGAAGGAACAGATGGTAAGATGGGCACAGAACTTTGGCTACAATATTGAATTGGAAAAATGGGAAAAATTCTGGGAGACAAATTTAAAAATGACACTCTCGGTTGCCTACAAGGAAAACCAGTATAAGATGTTTTACAGATGGCACCTACCACTGGCAAGGCTACACAACATTAAAAGATGCTTATCGGTCCTTACCACGAGCAGCTGTGGGCCACCCGGACCATTGCATGATTCCCCTTGTAGCTCCTTACAAAGACTTAAATCCCCGAAACCAACAATTAAATCAGGGAGGACTGAGGAGGCAGAGTTAAAGCTACAGGCTTGCTTTGACTGCACCGGATGAACTCACAGATCCTGTAACATCATCTGTCAGCTTCTGTGAAGACCTACGAGTACCAACCAGGAACTTGCAAACATACAGTAACAGTAAACCTTGGTTCACAGCTAAACTTAAACAGCTATGTCATTCCAAAGAGGAAGTCTACAGGAAAGGTGATGGAATGATCATCCTCAATCAGCACCTGGCCAATTCAACATCATGAACGTCACATGACGCAGTTTTCCAACAGCCACCAACCAGAGTTGTCAAGAGGCAACTTCAAGACAAATTGCATCCCACAAGAGCAATCCACTCTGCGTTCAAGGAACGCTTACATGGTCTTCAGCTACAAGCCACAACTACCCCACAATCCCAACAGGTTAACAACCCCCAGTGGATTCAGCAACAGATGCAGCAATTGCCAAAGCAGCATCAAATCAGGCCATCTCTATTATCTCCACCAACGCAACCATTATCCATTCAACGGGAAGCGACAGTTTGATGGTCTCCAAGACCGTGACTAATGTCTTCTTCCCAAGTCAGAGTAGAGGCTTTGTCTTGATGAGGTCACTTTTCCCAGGGGTCCTGGGAGCCGTTCGGTTTCATATCCCAAGGGGCAAAACTCCCCCTTCTCAGCTGATCACAGAACCCCCATTCATATCTGGACATAGAAGGTCACCTCAAAATAATCACATGAACGGGACCCAAAAGTGCTTCTCAAAATGCAAATGGACTTTCTTGGTTTTTGGAGAATCTCCATAACTACATGAACAGGAGGTCTGTCTAAAATCATTTCCAAAGAGGCTGCAAGAATCCTCCTGAATTTTGCCGTGAAGAAGGAAGCTTAATTTAGACTTAAAAACAAGAAAGTGGGAGGGGAAAAATCCAGAAAATTCTCCATATTAATCTTGGAGCACTTCTTGGCCTGCATCATAAAACATGCTGGAAAACTTAAAAGTCTCAGCTGCAGAAGCGCAAGAGCAAAGATTACTAGATGGGCCTTAGAATCATAGAATCCTAAGGCTGGATGGGACCTCCGAGGTCTTCTAGTCCAACCCCCTTCCAAATGGTTGGTCAAATGGTTGGTCCAGTCTAGTTTTGAAAACCTCCAGTGATGTAGCACCCACAATCCTGGAAGCTATTCCAGGGATTGTTCCCATTATCAGAAAATAGCATGCAGGGTAAAATAATAACGAGATAATTAAAGGCAAGTGATTGCGATAAGAAATCCCTGGCATCTCTAGGGTTCTGTTTTCAGTTTGGCATCTTGGTCTTTTCCAGAAGCCTGGCACTCAGACAGATCAGCCATCAATAGATGCAGAGGCAGTAACATCTGGAGATGCAAAAGGGACCATTGCCCAGATGAAAAGGGGAACAAAGAGACACCCGCCATTGGTCAGCATAGAGCAACCCCAAGGCGAACATCAGAGCAACAATCAAGGAAGCAACACTCCAACCAGGAAACTGGCCAAGAAACCATCAGCAAACAGGCCCCGCGAAGAATCTCCACAACCACCTCCACCAAAACCGACAGGGCAGGACACAGGAATATAAATGGACAGCAAACATCATTCCTAACTTGCACTGAGGATGTTCCCTAGTTGGGTCATGAAATGCGTGCAATAAAAGAACCAAACTCAGAGAGCACCAAGGACCCCCCGTTTTTCTTTTCTTTCAGCACTTAGCCTGATGGGGCTACTGCTAAAGTACTAAAGTAGTATTGCTACGACTACCAACAATGCTGCTGACCATCTCCTCAGTAGGTGACCTTCACATGATGTGACCAGTCAGTCCTAGGACCGACCGATTCCGTCACCACACAAGATTGGTAAAAGCAGAAGAAAAGCTGAAACAAGATCCTTCAACCGAAGTCCGGCTGATGAGGTCCCCTTGCCTGGCGATGAAACGTGCGGAAGCTAAAAAGCCAGCTCGGAGAAGAAACCACCAACTAATAAAATGCCAAACTTAGAAGCTAATGTGATATTTTAAATCCAAGGTGTTGTTATGATGAAGGCCATTCTCAAAATCAAGGCAGGGGTCGGAGAGACAAGATGGGTGGGTTAGCCTTAAACAGGATGTTGTAAGGCTGCACCAAGTCTCCTTCGTGGCAAGATAGGCAGCAAAGAAGTTTAATAAAATAAAATAGGATGAAGAGGTCACAGAAGTGGAAGCACAATTGTCCCTGGGATGGACTGAGGACTCGGCTGACCCATCACCAGATGTCCAGCAGGTTCTCTGCCCAAGTTAGCAAAGGTGGGCTGAGGTGCCTGACTCCCCAGGTAAAGACCTTTGACTGGCAGAGCTCAAGGCGAGGGGGTTCTCTCTCTGTTGAGGCCCCCGACCTCTGGAACGTTTCCCCCAAGAGGTGAGGTGGGTTCCCCCCTCTCCTGGCCTTTCAGAGAGGTTCTGCCATCTTACTTGGGGCCACCTTGAAGTGCCCCCTCCTGGCATTTTGAATTTTAGCTATCTTTGCTTCCTCGTATTTACTATGTACACTTTTGATGCTTTGATGTTTCATTAGGTTTCAAATGCCCACCGCCCAGAGCCCCTCTGTGAGGGAGACAGTTTCTGAATTTGATATATAAATAAATACAAATTAAGGTGACCTCAGCTGCCCAGGATTTACGGTACTGCTAAGGTTCAGTACCCATGAATGGACCTTCTCAGAGTCGCATGGGTCCTGGGACAACTAGGGTCTGTCCTGATTAGTTACTGACCCAACACTCGTGGCCAGAAGACCATCTCTGTGGTGGCTTCCTCCCTTTGGAACCTCATGCCCACAGAGATGGGACTGGCCCCCACTTTGACCCTCTTTCGCAAAACCCCGAAGGCCTGGGGAACTCAGAGTGGGAGGGAGCCCAGCAAGTGGCTTTTTTGATTGTGTACGGACGGTTATTGGTTTCCATTCTTTTATACAGGGTTCTTACTCTTTGTAAGCTGCCCAGAATCACTGAGAGTGAGTGGGCGCCCATATAAGCCTCATGGATGAATGAGAGAAGGAATGAATGGGGATCTCCTCTTTCTCCTACTAAGTAAGAAAATAAGAGCTTGGGACCATCTATTCCCACCAGGTTCCACCCATTCCAGGAAATGCACCAGGGAGATTTTGGGGGGTGGGTGGGTGTCCCCATTGCATGAAGGGAAGAAGTAAAGGCTGAAGTCAGTCATGGTGCCTTCACAATGGAAGAACCTGCCTCAAGGGGCCAAGGCTGGTCCTCATTGATGGCCTTCCAAAGACCAAGAAGCCTGCCTAAGGCAGGGAAGTCCACCCTGAAAACGCCCAGCATCTGGGCTGCCCTTGAAGCCTTCTCCTCAACCAACAACCAGCACCGGAGATAAAAGCTTGAGAGACCAGGGATGGCTGCAGGGGTGTTGGTGCGTTGGGAGGAAGAGAAAAAGGTGTGTGGTTGTGTGTAGGAATAAAGCAGCCTAAAGAGATGCTTGACTCAGAAGAAGTAGCAGTTGGGATACCAGTAATAGGAGACGTAGTAGAAGTGGGAAGGAGTGGTAAGCAGCGAGTACTAACCTCTGAATGCTTGTGTGTTTGTGTTGTCTACGCAAACTCTCTTCTTGTATTGGTTGTCTTGTGGTTTGGAGCCCAAAGACTTGGGTATAGTTAAAAAAAAGAGTTTGATTTTTTTTATTACTCTAATTGGTTTTTATATTTATAATTTGTTCAGATCTGACATCACAAGGCTTCACTCCTGCTTTGCCTTGAGGGCAGCCTCCCGTAGAGGATGGGCAGGGGGCAGGGGAGGAAATTTGGGGGGGGGGAATGACAGGAACTAGAAGTGCTAATTGGAGACAATGGTTGAACGATCCAGGGACAAAGGCATGGAAACGGAATGCAAATTCTCCCCAAAGAGGCACCAAACTTTAGAACTGCTACCAAAATTCCAAGTTTGAATCTTATCAGACATTAATTAGATGATATGAGAGAAACAACTTGGAAGAATGGAGAACTACAGCGCGGCCCAAAATTTTGGGCATAACATTAATTTTGAAAACTGGCAACAATTATGGGGGGAAAATAGAAAATTAACCTTGGCCACATCATATAAAGAGAATCTATACAAAATGTTCTATAGGTGGCTAAAGATATTGATAAAGATATGGAAAAGCTGTTGTAAGTGTAAATTTGTATTTTGTCTTTTGAAGAAAATTCAATCAATCAATAGGCAAAAGATGTTGGAAAACTGCACCATGACACAAAGGAAATGATTTGGAGGCACAGATGGAGGCGCCCATCCTTATCCCTTCATGGCATCAGAGGGGAATTCTCGGGATCTGTAAAACTGTTGATACCACGAAACGTGATTGGCAGATTTTCAATCTGACGAATGACAGGCAGTTGTGTCCTGAAGTTGAGACTGAGCAGGATGGAGGTTGCTTATCCCAAGCTGAGTTTGCTGAGTTCCAGAGCCCCAACGAATTCAGAGTAAAGCTGGGCCTTGGGTGCCAGATTCCAATCATCCCCACTCTACGTATAGTTGGCAAAGGAGCCACGGAAGCTGCCTTTGGTGTGGAGCCAGGAGGAGGGAGCGTCCCTGGCACACCGGCCTTTCAAGAAGCAGCAGGGAAGGAGCAGAGGCCGCTTCCTATTGGGCCTGCGATTGACCAGAGCCCGTCCTCCGAGTGAGAAACTTAAGAGGAACAACTATATTCAGGGAGGGAAGCTTTTTATGCCTTTTCTGAAGTTGCCAAGGCGAAGAACTTTAATCTAAATTAATTTCTTTTTATTTCATATATTTTTTATTTTATTTTGCAAATGGTGCTTTGGCATCTGGAAGACCATAAAGGAACATCACAAACATGATAGTTGATTTTCTTCCTTTTCAAAAAATAATAGTCATGTGCTCTCTGCAAGGCCTTATTCCAGCCCTCCGACTGACTTCCCTTCCCTTTCGAACAAAGGATGGGGAGAGGGACCTGTGGAAAACTCCTCATGATTGGGTGATCTAAGCTAAGAAGGCAGCAGCCAATGATCACATAATGCCTCCCCTTGACTTCCCCCCCCCCCAAATAAAACGGAATCTGGGCCCAGTTCTTTGATCTTAGTGGGAGAAAACAACAGCTTACAATTGAACTTACAGAAACAACACGTCCTTCTAGAAGGATCCAAAAGGAATGAAAATAGAGCCATGGGTTGGTGGTGGTCAAAGAGCAACAGCGGCTTCCTTTTCCCCTGTGGGACTTGTAGTTGTTTATTTGCAGATTTTTGCAATCTGTGTAGATTATCTCATGACAACAATACATTGGTATTTTTCTACAGCAGGTATTTTGTGCTTCATAAATAAATTCCAAGTTTGAATCTTATCAGACATTAATTAGATGATATGAGAGAAACAACTTGGAAGAATGGAGAACTGCAGTGTGGCCCAAAATTTTGGGTATAACATTAATTTTGGAAAATCGCAACAATTATGGGGAAAAAATAGAAAATTAACCTTGGCCACATCATATAAAGAGAATCTATACAAAATGTTCTATAGGTGGCATCTACCTCCAGCAAGACTGGCCAAAATGTTTAGCAATGTATCCCCAAATTGCTGTAAATGTAATCAAGTAGGGGGCACTTACTACCACATCTGGTGGACATGTAAAAAAGCAAAAAGTTTTTGGCGAAATACCCAGATGTGATTGGAAGAAATCACAGCGGACCAAGGTTAGAACTCAAACCTAAGGTATAAAATGTTAAAGTATATTTCAACAACCGAATAATCAGAGAAGCCATTGAAATAGAAAAATGTCCACACAGCATGAACCGGTGGGACGATACCTCCCGCCTGCCAGCCATTTGGAAGCCTGCCCTTATTGATAAACGAGTCCCGGACATGATGAATAAACACCAGGCCCCCACACACAAGAATCACACAGGATGTCACCACCAAACATCCACAAAGAAAGCAGACAAAAACCCACACCGATGAGGAGGCACGACCAAGGACCAGAAGCCAGACTGCAAATGCACATTTAGCCTCTTTAAACCCCTCCTATCCTTACATGAAACACAAACCCCCAACCAATCAGAACACACCTCCACCCAATCAGGACACACCTCCACCCAATCAGGACACAGCCAAGCTCCCACCCAATCAGTTCAAACCCCCACTGGCAGTTAAAAGGAAGAAACGGCCGAGATCTCACATTGCTCCTGGAAGCACCAAGCCTGAAGAAGCCTGAAGATGATGAATGAGACTTTGTCGAAACGTCGCCAAGACATCTCCAATTTTACGTGGGAGAAAACCCGAACAACTAGAGACCTACATGTTAAAGTATAATATATAGAATGTAAAAGGTATAAGAAATGTAAAATATTGATTTGATGTTCTTGTAATTTAAATAAGGATATAACTTAGGATAGTGAAATGGTGGTAGAATTTTTGTAAATAGGATTGTTACGAAAGATATTGATACCGATATGGAAAAGCTGTTGTAAGTGTAAATTTGTCTTTTGTCTTTTGAAGAAAATTCAATCAATCAATACATAAAAGATGTTGGAAAACTGCACCACGACACAAAGGAAATGATTTGGAGGCACAGATGGAGGCGCCCATCCTTATCCCTTCGTGGCATCGGAGGGAACTTCTCGGGATCTGTAAAACTGTTGATACCGAGAAACATGATTGGCAGATTTTCAATCTGACAAATGACAGGCAGTTGTGTCCTGAAGTTGAGACTAAGCAGGATGGAGGTTGCTTATCCCAAGCTGAGATTCCTGAGTTCCTGAGCCCCAACGAATTCAGAGTAAAGCTGGGCCTTTGGTGTCAGATTCCAATCATCCCCACTCTACGTATAGTTGGCAAAAGAGCCACGGAAGCTGCCTTTGGTGTGGAGCCAGGAGGAGGAGGGAGCGTCCCTGGCACACCGGCCTTTCAAGAAGCAGCAGGGAAGGAGCAGAGGCCGCTTCCTATTGGGCCTGCGATTGACCAGAGCCCGTCCTCCGAGTGAGAAACTTAAGAGGCACAACTATATCCAGGGAGGGAAGCTTCCGGGTGCTGGCCTTTTCTAAAGTTGCCAAGTCGAAGAACTTTAATCTAAATTAATTTCTTTTTATTTCATATATTTTTATTTTATTTTGCAAATGGTGCTTTGGAATCTGAAAGACCAGTTTGATCTTTAAAAAAAAAGAACATTAAGGTAGTTGATTAAAAAAAATCAAGCTTGAAGCGAAAGCCTCTGCCGCTCGCGTCCAGCGGCTGCTCCGGGGAAATGAAGGGCTGGGAGCCCAAGGTGCAGATGATGTGCTAGCTTCCCCACCAGGCGCCCAGGCGGCTGTTTTTAGAAAGCCCTGCAATTTCTCTCCCCCCCTTTCCCTCCCCTCGCTAAGCCTAGAGTAGAACAGCGGTGCCAGGAGAGCCACAGACTGAGCGCCAATGCCGCCATGAGCCCCGCTGGCCGAACTGCCCCTTCTCACCCCACGGCCGGCTGGCCGGTCAGCCAGCAAGCAGAGCGAATTTCCACCGCCCAGCACCCAGTGTTCATCAGTTGACCTCGAGGAAAGTAGGAGCCAGAGGGAATGGTGGGGTGCATTAAAAGAAGATTCCCTCCGTCTTTGGACCAATCAGGCTTTGGGAATAGCCAGTGGTGTCCCCTCTGTTCTACTGAAAAGACACGTTCAGGGTGTTGAGCTACATTTGACATGTGCTGCCTGACGGAGGAATTCCTGCATTGGTTGTCTGAAGGAGCCCTGCCTTGGCAATTCGAAAAGGAGGAGTTTAAAGACTCTCCTTGTGTTCGTATCACAAGAGCCAAGACTGCCAAGATGCCCCAGATTGTTGCTCTTGGCAATCCAGTTAATATCTGGAAAGAGCTAAGCTTCCAAAACTGCCAGAGATACTATTCAGCCCCTGGCCAATGCCAGGCCAGGGACCTCAGAGGACGCAGTCTACTAACAGCCACCAAGCAGGGTTAACAGAATAAAAGGTCTCTTCCCCAAGACCAGTTTTCATTCAGCTATAGCCCCCCGCTCTCTGCTTTCAATGAACACTTGGGACAACTGGACAAATCCAGGTCGCAGAAGGGGGTAGGCCTCCCCCCCGGCTCATTTTGACAGAACCTGCAGATATTTGACCCTGGCCATCCAGAGACCTGGGACTGATTGGCCTGCTCAGCAGTTGAAACACGCAGTCAACAAGGGAAGCCCAACTTCCAAGTTCCATGCTGTGGAGATTCTGCCACTAAACTCTTGGCCTTTGGGCCAACAACAGCTTTCCAGTCTGTCCCTCAAGCAGCCGCTGGCCAATGCCAGGCCATGGACCTCAGAGGACACAGTCTACTAACAGCCACCAACCAGGGTTAACAGAATAAAAGGTCTCTTCCCAAAAAACCAGCGTTCACTCAGCAATAACCCCCACTCTCTGCTTTCAATGAACACCTGCATGATATTCAGCCACAAGCCACAACTACCCACAATCCGAGCAGCTTAACATCCACCAGCTACATAGGACACGTGTGCAGTTAAGAAATCCAACCATTGTCATCACAAATGCAACAATTGTTCCTTAAAACAAAAGTGGGAAGTGACAGTTTGATGGTCTCCAAGGCCGTTTTCTAATGTCATCTTCTCTAGTGAAAATAGGGACTTTATCTTGATGAGGCCAGTTTTTCAATGGGTCCCGGGACTTATTCTCTTTCATGCCCCAATATGGAAAACTACAGCCCAGAGTCGCTTGGGGATGAAATGGGTGGCTAGAAATTTAATAATAGTAATTAAAACTTCGCCTTCTAAAACAGAGGGAGAGGAAGACGCTTAAATGAAATTGGGGCTGCTGCATCTTTGCCGGAGCAGAAATTATTATTTTTTTTTTTCTAGAAAGGGATGTTGGACTGATTTTTTTTAAGCAAGAAATTTGAGGCTTTTGATATAGATATGAGACACCAAAGATGACTGAAGTTAAGCAGATCTCCCCTTTTTAAAAAATCTCCACAAAGTTTTGAAGACCCTCAAAAGCATGAGGGTAACGTTGGACAGTGGGAGGGTCTAGGGGGCTCTGCTTGCTTTCTCGCTGACCTTTCTTTACCAAACTAAGTAACCTCATCATTGCCAGGAGGGAAGAGGGTGTGTGGAGAGGAGGATTGTGGGGTCCTTTAAGTGCTTTCTGAGTTTGGCTGTTTGGCTGCCAACATTTTATTGGCCAAAGTTGGTGAAACCATCGGGGCTGGAAGGGAATGGAGTAAAATGGGATAACTGTACATTAGAAGTTTGGCTCGGCTGAAGTTTTTTGTGCTCTTCAACATGTTATGTTTTAACGGGCTGCATTTCATAGTGTTTCAGATGATTTTGTACATTTTTCAAAACCTTTTGTTGGGAGTTGGCTGAAAGACCGGTGGCTTTATTCTCCTCCTGCTTCCTTTCAAACATTCACGCATATGTTTTGCAATTGGGGGTGGAGTCACCAGGAAATATTTGCAGCCAGGGAAGGGGACAGCCATGAACTCAAGAAGCAACCGAGGGGGATGGGAGGGGGAGGCTTGGATTTGGGAAATGCTGCAGATAAACTGAAGCCGAGCCCAGCAGTGCCATCACTCCAAAGCCCATGCTGAGAGGCTGCAGCCAGCCAGCAGCTAACAAAGCACCTTTCCTTTCTCCTCCCGCCCAGACCGAGAAGCCGCCAAGCCAACCTTGAGCATCAATAAACCTCACACAGCTGGATGGGCTGTAATTCACGGGAGCCACAGAAACAACGCTGCTAATTATCCTGATGCTCAACTCAGACTAAACAAAGGCCAGGACACCAGAGATCCCCCCTCAAAGAGCAACTGGAAACACAGCATGACCCACAACACACAAAAATGCTGACCATCAAGGTTACATCTTGCAGACAAGCTGAAATAAGGAAGGCAAAAACCGCAAACCAGGCGGCTGAAGCGGATCCCCAGGAACAAGGAGGTAGGAGGATGGGTTTGTCAACACGCCCAGTTGTGGAACCACAATCCCCTCCCCAGGGAAGGCCCCGGCCACAACACACAGGTGAGGCTAACCGGTTAAAAAATTCTTTGCGACTTAGAAGCAGCTTTTAAAACCCACAGGAGGTGATGGGGAGAGTCACGAAAACGCAAGGAAAGGGAAGTCACAGAAGATAGAACCAAACCCAACTCAAAGCTTCGAGACCACCTGCTGCCACATACCTCCCAGCAGCCAGTTAAGATCCCACAGATTGGGCCTCCTTCGGATGCCGTCAGCCGGACAGTGCTGGCTGGCGGGCCCCCAGAGGAGAGCCTTCTCTGTGGCTGCTCCGACTGTTTGGAATCAGCTACCCCCAGAGATCCGGACCGTACCCAATCTCATGGCCTTCAGGGAAGCTGTAAAAGCCGAAGTCCGAATGCGCTGCAGCAGCCTCTCCGAGATGCGACTGCCATCACCCGAGGGCCAAAATAGGACCCCTTTGTGGTCTGTTTCCTCATGTAAGAAGAACCCATCAAGAGTTCAACCAGAAATACATGCCACCAGTCCTGGCTTGTTAACTGGCAATTCCCTCTCTCATGGCCTTCAGGAAAGCTGTAAAAACTTGGCTGTTCCGGCAGGCCTGGGGCTCTTGACCTCATTGTTGAGGTCCAGCCCCAATTAGAATGAATGCATGTGGTTTTGTGATTTTAAACCGTTCTCTTTTGTTATGTGTTCGTTATGTGTCTTTTTTTCCCCTCTTTATTTTTGTAAGCCGCCCGGAGTCCTTCGGGACTGGGCAGCATATAAATGTGGTTAATTAAATTAAAATTAAATTAAAGCAGAAGCCCTCAAAGGACATCGTTAGCAGGGAACACAACATGTGACATCGCAAAGCAACCAATTCAAAAAAGTATCTTGGACATCTCCAAGATATCTCTGGATCTGGATACTTGAGAGACCGCCTTCTGCCAATTACCTCCCTGCGACCAATAAGATCACATAGATTAGGCCTCCTCCGTATACCATCGGCCAGCCAATGTCGGCTGGCAACTACAAGGAGGAGGGCCTTCTCAGTAGTAGCCCCGACCCTTTGGAACGAGCTCCCCGTGGAGATTCGTACCCTCTCCACCGTCCAGGCCTTCCGCACAGCCCTTAAGAACTGGCTAGCCCGTCAGGCCTGGGGATAAGGATAGCCGCCCCTCCCGAATGATGAATGTATGTTGCTTACTATTTTATTATATGTCTCTATGTCAATGTCTGTATTCCCCCTCCCTGATTTTATGTGAGCCGCCCTGGGAAAAGGGCGGCCTATAAATATTAATAAAATCTCAAATCTCAAAAATCTCAGACAAAAGGAACCAAATACACACTTCCATGACGCCATGAAGACTTGGGTTTCACCAATAAGAGTTGCGACTGTCGCCATAATGCCAGCCTCGGATGGTATCATTAGCAGGGCCCCCAACCTATGATATTGCAAAAGAACTGATAAAAGGAGGATGGTCATCTGAGAGAGGGAAGCAAATAGTCCATCAACCAACTTTTTTTCTGGATTGCATTGCTTTGCAGGATAAAGTTGTTTCTCTGACTGAGAATTTATCTAATGACTTGGAATCTGTTTCCTGGGAATACTTGTGCTGTGACCATGAGCTTCTTCAAGATCCCTGTCTATGTAGAAGCCAACCTTTGTCACTCTCACTTCAAGATTCTGCTGTGAATTCTCTAAACCATTTAAATGGATTTTCTGGCAAGGATCGTCCAGGAGAACCAAAGAACAGCCTTTTCTCCGTGGCGTCAAATATTTACTCTCCGGAGGAGAACAATGGTCGCCCAACTGAATGTTGATCTTGGCCAACTCAACCAAAAAGGCATCGTAAAGATCACTTGCAGGTGTCAAACACTTCCAGTGTAATCTACGAATGCCCCCTGCATGGGGGGGCCCAGGGGCCACTTGGGACAGACAGGGAGGAAACCTACCACGAGATCGCAAGAACAAAAGCGAGCGGTCAGAGGAGGAGACACGAACAATAGCAACCGCAGCAATGAAGGAGGACACAATTTCGCAGCTACTTAAGGAATGGATAACATTAAGAAATTCTAGAGTATTGACTGTAGGAGGACATGATTTGCTCTTGGGATGGCACACTTTCCTAGGGTACAAGGGAACTAAAAGGCAGGGGGGTATTTTAGAAGACTTTACATACGTGAGGCTTTGCTATTAAATTGGGAGGAGATTAAAAGGCAACATTATTGCCTTTTGTTTTTGGCAGCCCATCTCCTGACTTCCCGTTGGAGGAAAGTGAGCCGACGGCTGGAGAAGGCCCATCACCAAGTGTACCAATTATAGAAAAAGGGTCTGCCAGATGTTTTGAAAAAAGAAATAAAACAGCATCTGTTGATGATAGGAGATTTGCCAGTGAACCATGAATTTGTGAACCAGTCTAAAGATGGTTTGCTGTCTTCCAAGAGCAAAGATCAAAGATGTGACTGGTTGGCTTACTAAAATAATTAAGTCCAGAGATTTTCGCCCCTTTTCCCTCTTTCATGCGGGGACAAAGGAGGCGAAGAGGCTGAAGAACGTATTGAGAGACCCACACGAGTAGCTGCACTTGAAAATCAAAGAGGTGGAGGTACCGGGGGTGGTTTCTTCCGTGCTCCCAATGAAAGGTAAGCACCCAATGAGGGAACACGCAACCTTTGAAGTAAACCGCTGACTTAGGAGATGGTTCCCATCCAAAGACCTTGGATTCTTGGACCACAATCTACAGGCAAAATAGGAACAGATGTCTATTGTAAAGCCATCCACAGACCCCAGAGAATGAAGAAGCATTGTTGTCATCTGCCAGGGCTGCTTCGCTCCGTAACCAAGAAAGAAACCTCTCAACTCCATTTTGCAGAATTAAGAGTACTTTCACTGGTCTTGAGTAGATAGTAGCTAGGCAAAGCAAGGTTTGAGGCAAAAGCGCGTGAGAACAACTCCCTTATTACAGTCTCTCCTGCACAGAATACTTCCCCCTCACCCATTTACCATGCCCCCCCTCCCCGTTTCAATGGCAGCCGAAAAGCAAGCAGCAAAAGAGAGGCTGACATCATCACTGACTCTTCCAATTCGTTCTGTATTCTGCATTTTGCAAGTTCTGCAACAGGGGGGAGGGGCAATGACCAGTGGAGCCAGAAGGGGATCCGCCCTTTTCCTGAAGTCAGGCTGACAAGGACGGTTGGGACTGTTGCCATAATGCCAGTCCTGGATGGTATCACTAGCAGGGCCCCCAACCTATGATATTGCAAAAGAACTGATAAAAAGAGGATGGTCATCTGAGAGAGGGAAGCAAATACTCCATCAACTCCCCACTAGGGTGCCTCCAAAGAATCATGGACCTCATCAACCTTGAGTTCACGGCCTTCTTCCATTGTGCGGGACAAATATATCAATAAATCAGAGGAACGGAAAGGCTCCAGGCCCAGACGGTCTGCCAGTGGAATTTTACGCAAGATTGTAGGAATCGTTGTCTCTCCCATTACTAAAAGTTATGAATGAGGTGATGTCAGAGAAGAGGATACCCAAATCATGGTCAGAAGCATATATCGCACTTCTGCCAAAATAAGAAGCTGATCTATTACAAATTAAGAATTACAAACCTGTCTCTCTGTTAAATTCAGGTTATAAGCTGTTTGCTTCAATATTGGCAGAACGACTCAAAAATATTGAAATAGTTTCATTCACTCTGATCAAGATGGGTTTTTACCAAAGAGACAAATTAAAGATGAGAATAATTCTGGACACTTTGGAGTATTATGAGGCGCATTCTGAAAAACAAACGGCTTTGATGTTCTTAAATGCACAGAAAGCATTTGATAATGTAAATTGGTGATTTATGTTGTTACAACTGGAACAGATGGGCTTTGATAAGAAATTTACTCAAACTATATATCACAAACAGCAAAGATGATGAGAAATGGAAAACTGACAGATTCTATTGAAATAAAGAAAGGGATGAGACAAGGCTGCCCATTAGCCCCTCAACTTTTTGTTTTAACATTAGAAGTTTTAAATTGAAACATCAGAGAAGAAAAAGAAATAAAACAGAAGGAATGAAAATTGAAATGGAAGAATACAAACTACAAGCATTTGCAGATGATCTGGTTTTCATCTTAGAGAATCCATTAGAAACTGCATCTAAATTGATAGAAAAAATAGAGAAATATGGAAAATTACATGAACACTTACTAGAGGTTAAGCTAGAGGAAGAACAAGTTAAGGAACCTATGATAGCTTGGGGGGGGGGGAATTTTGGACATGGGATTGAATTAGAGAAGTGGCAGAAAGTGTCACATCTCAGAATTATAAAATGACAATGTCAACTGCATATAAAGAAAATTTGTATAAGATGTTTTACAGGTGACATTTACCTCCCGACGAGAATAGCAAGAATGTTCAAGAACAAATCGGAAAAGTGTTGGAAATGTCATCAGACACCGGGCTCATATTCCCATATGTGGTGGACATGCATAGAAGCCAAAAAATATTGGACTGCAATCCGCACAAGATTGGAGAAAATGATACAAAAACACTTTAAACCAGAGATTTCTTTTTTATTGGGAATTACACCGGAAATATACAATAGAGATCTGAAATCTTTGATTGTAAGTGTCTTAACGGCAGCTAGAACTGTATTTGCAAAAAATTGGAAAAATGAGAAAATACCAGCGTAGGAGGAAGTTATTCAAAAACTAATGGAATGTGGTGTGTTGTGGCCCATCAGGATCCGGTGGAGCTGCTGATGGACTCGGATAGCAAGGAACCCTATGAGTCTGCCATGGAAGATGTGGAGGACCCTGGGCAGGGTTCAGATTCAGGGCAGGGTTCAGATTCAGAGCAGGGGCCAGAGAGGCTGGTTGGCCACCAGGAGGCACCTGAGGCATGAAACGGTGGAGAAGATCAAAGGCAGTTTGTCCCTGATGCCAGATTGAGAAGGGCTGAGAAACGGAAGCAGCAGAAACATCAGAAAAAAGAAGGGAAGAACCGTAGGCAGTCTCATAGAAGATAATTAAGCACAGGTGGTTGTGGATTGGCCCATCCCAAGAGAGTTTATAAGGGAGGCGCTGGGAGGGGACATTTGCAGGAAACCACCGTTCAAATTAGTAGGGAAGAAAATCCGTCTGTATTCTAGCCGTGTCTGTTCGTTCAGATTATCTGCGTTGCTTCATTTGAACTATCTGGGTTGCTGCCAAGCTATTCTATTGAATGTGAGTTGTCTGGGCCCTCAGCCAAAGGATTCGTTATCTTAGTAATTAAATAGTGGCAAACAGCCAAGCCTGTGTTCTGGATTATTCACAGGCGGGGGGGGGGGGTCAGAACAGTGCTGAAATGAGTAAATTGACACTTGAAATTAGAGAACAAGAAGATGAACAATTTTATAAGGTATGGGATCTGTTCTATCAGTGGTTAGATAAAAAAACACGGAAGTGAAAAATGTTGGAGAATTGTTTATACTGCAAGAATAATAGAATTATATAGGTGGTATTATAAAAGCATATCATTATTAAATAGACTAAGAATGATGCAATGGAGTGTTGGAATATATACGAGCCCAATACCTAGAATATTTTGTTCAAAATGAAGGAATAACAATTGTAGCTGAACAAATGATGTACAATGATAATAATGTATAATGCAGAGATACATTATATCTGATGGATAACTCGTGATTTTATATACAATTGAAAGTGGTGATTTTGGAAAGGATGCACAAAAGCCTGTAACCAAATGACACGCTATATGTAACTGATGAAACGTTTTTTGTTTTGTCTTTGTCTAAAAATAAAAATAAAAACTTTTACAAAAAATAAATCAGAGAAACCCCCATGGGATCCTGGCTTCCAAGACTCATCGCTGGGACTGCAATGTGGTTCCTGGAACCTATAGCACCCCCGCGCATGCAACCCAGCCTGTGGATCCAGGACACAGGTGGCACTTTTGTCCTATTAAAAAGGGGCCAATTGAAGAGGAACACGGAGCTCTCGTCAACAATGACAACCTCCAAAGCAGTAAAATTCACCAGAGGTGGAGAAAGGCACTCTAGGCCTTCCTGGATATGTCAACAGAGGCAGTGATGGCAAAGTAGAAACACGTGTCTATGGCAAATCCCTCCCCACCCACCGATTGCACCAGAGACCAGGAGAAGGAAGGAGAAGATGGAACATCTCTGAAAACTCCAAAGAACAAGCCAGCCATGGCCGTCTCCTCATCAGAAGGCCAAGCCAATATCCTCTTGGATAGATGGATGGGACTCAATCCATAGGGGAAGCCAAAAGTTCCATCACAACTGCAACAAGAAAAAAGGGGAAAGGATGGTCGTCTGAGAGAGGGAAGCAGCAGTGACCGGCGTTAAGAGGAACAGCTTGGACAGCAGAGCCAGAAGCTGCTTGAGAAGCCCTTTTCCAGAAGTCGGGCTCACGAGAAGAGTTGCGACTGTCGCCATAATGCCAGCCTCGGATGGTATCATTAGCAGGGGCCCCAACCTAGGATGTTTCAAAAGAACCGATAAGAGAGGATGGTCATCTGAGAGAGGGAAGCAAATACGGACCATACCCCCTCTGGTGGCCTTCAGGAAAGCCGTAAAAACTTGGCTGTTCCGGCAGGCCTGGGGCTGTTGACCTCACTGTTGAGGTCCGGCCGCGACTAGAATGAATTTTATGAGGGATGACTGTCTGTTTGAAATTGTATTGTTGTTAGGTTTTTTTATATTCTCTTGTAAGCCGCCCGGAGTCCCTTGGGATTGGGCGGCATATAAAAGCTTTAAATAAATAAATAAAACAAATACTCCATCAACTCCCCACTACGGTGCCTCCAAAGAATCAAAGACCACAGAATAAAGGAAGATGAAACCATGGTCTCCTTTGATGCCACAGGGCCCTTTTCACACCCCGAATTTGCAAAAGGAGGCATGGAAGCACCATTAAACAACCCGAGTGGGATTCAGTAGAACATCCACCCATACTCTCCTTGACCTCTTGGTGGCATTCAATGCCATCGTCCGTAGTATGTTTCTGGGCCCATTTAGGGAGGGATTAAGGATCCACCCCCCCCCCCTTATACTCCTTGAAGGACCCTAAATTGGGCGTGGGTCAGAGTGCTTAAATGTAAAACCAGTATCCTCGTGTGAGTCTCTTAGTGACTAACCCCACACTGTGTGAATGTGGAGAGACTCAGAGCTTGACGCTCTGCTGGTGGGTCGCCTACTATCAGAAACATGTGCCAACAATGACTTAGTCTACACACCGTCATAAAGCATTGGATGCCAAAAGAAATAGATAGACACAAAGATCCCCCGTGCCATCATTCTGCAGAACACCAATTCTCACAGGACTGTCTTAGGCCTAAAGATATTTAGCCACGTAAGTAGGGCTGTAGTGTTATTATTCTCCCCCCTCCACATCTTCTCAGATTTCTCATCTTCTAATTTTTCCTACCCTCTTCTATTGGTCTCTACGATTTATCACTTGTTGATAAACTTATGTTTGCAGCTATGATCGATAACCCATCACTTGGTCATTTGTACGTACACAGTTTCTTCACGGGAGACATATTTCTTTCTTGGCCAAGTGTGATTGGACACAAAAGAAGTCTATATTTTGGCCAACGGACAACAAAGCCAAGTAAGGTGGCTTCATTTTGGCCCTCAAAAGTTGGAGCTGAACATAGAGGAATGGAATTGCAGGAGTGGCCGCCATGATCCTTGGGTTGGGTCCCGTCCTTCCTCTGAAGCCAGTCCCAATTAGGATTGATACGGCTCAAGGAGTCCAGCTCTCACCCCCTCCTTTGTGGGGTGCCACAGGCCTCTCCCTTTTAACCATCTACATGAAACCTCTGGGTGAGACCATCCCTACAGGATGAGACCTCACCAGTACGGGGATGATATCCAGTTATCTACCTCGGACCCGGGTGAAGCCAGGCGATGTGGTGGACATTCTTTGGGGTGCCTGGAGGTTGTGGGGATTTACAGGCGGCTGTTATATATAAGCTGGGTTGACAAAATCGGAAATGGGGAGGTAATAAGCAGCATATAAAGCCAAGGAAAATCACCAAAACCATAAAAAAGCAAATGTCAGAATATTTCGGACATGGGATGCGACACCCGGAAATATTACGGCCCCCTTCACTTAACCCTCCAGGGAGAGATTGAAGGCAAATGAGGTCCAAGTGGAAGAAGAACATCGTGGCTTCAAAATCCAAGGGACCAGTTTGGACAAAACTCAACAGCCCTTTTTCGTGCCGCTGTTGATGAAAATGGGATGGCCGATATGATCGCCAACATCCGATGACTGATATGGCACAAGAAGGAGAAGCGATGCTCACAAGGAGTAGTACGTGGAGTAGCAGGACTAGGAATAGAAGCCGTAGCAATGGGGAAGAGCTGCTGCTGCTGCCGTGTGGAAGAAGAGCGATATATCTGGGTGACAGAAGACAGAAGGTTGGAGGGACCCCAGAGAGAGACTGTCAGCCATTGATCGATGGGCTTTGTGGTGGCGACCTTCAACGTTCTACAGAAGACTCCGGAACTGGAGCAATGGTGAGAACATGCAGGGAAAGGTGAACCAAATGAGCTTCGGAAAGGAAGCCGCCCTTCAGCTTCCTTCTCAACTACCTATCTGGATTCCTTTCAGTCGGGTTTCCAGTTGCGACCCTATCTGGACAGGGAGGCCTTAATGTCCTTAAGGTTGGTGGAAGAACTTTTATGGATGGAGCTAAGAGGGTTTCATTCTCCCCTCCTGCTCACTGCTGCACACACGGCAACTTCACTCTTGCAGTTAAGGGACACACGACCCTCACGCTGACTTATGCAGAGTTGTGACATCAGTGGCCAATTTCAGGTTTGCTGAAGCTGGCAACTACAAGGAGGAGGGCCTTCTCAGTAGTAGCCCCGACCCTTTGGAACGAGCTCCCCGTGGAGATTCGTACCCTCTCCACCATCCAAGCCTTCCGCATAGCCTTGAAGAACTGGCTCGCCCGTCAGGCCTGGGGATAAGGATAGCCACCCCTCCCGAATGATGAATGAATGTTGCTTATTATTTTTACTATATGTGTCTACGTCATTGTTTGTATTCCCCTTTCCTGATTTTATGTGAGCCGCCCTGAGTCCCCTCAGGGAAAAGGGCGGCCTACAAATGTTAATAAACATTCCAAACATTCAAACATTCGGGTTCAGGCTAAGCACTTGGAAAAGCAGGTGGTTCTAGAAATGTAGAAATGTGCATGTTTTGCAAGGAATTCTTGTAGTCTTCAGAGTTATGTTCAAAGAACCAATAGAGATTTTGCCCAAATGGGTGTTAAGACGTTGCTTTTGCTGCCTCCCAAAAGGCTCTGATTTCCATTACGGCACCAAGGGATTGAAGAAAGTGCCTTCAAAATCTTAAACTGCAAGCAAAAGCTGCTTTTTTCCTCTTTTTTTAGCCACAATGGAACAAGAGGGAGGAGGACAGATACTGGAAATTATGTTTTATGCGTAACTTCAGAAAACTGAATTTGGAACTTTGTTATTATATATGTTGACCACATGCCCCCAAAAGGAAGGAACCTCTGATTCCTGCTGTGGATAAATCACTGGATGGCAAACAGAACCACAAAAAGGAGTGTCATTTTTTATGGCCATGTCATGCCAGGGAATTTGACGGAGAAATCATGTTCATTGGGAAGAGTCACTGGTAAAAGGAGGAAAGCAAGAA
The DNA here is from genome assembly GCF_051295495.1 of Thamnophis sirtalis. Lineage (NCBI taxonomy): Eukaryota > Metazoa > Chordata > Lepidosauria > Squamata > Natricidae > Thamnophis > Thamnophis sirtalis. The sequence continues at coordinate 954,425 of NW_028261391.1, forward strand.
GAACATGGGGGCTGGGCACCATCAAAGCTGGCATCACCAGCTGGCAGATGAACAAATGAAAGAAGCAATGGAAGATGGGAAGAGCCCAGCTGGCCCATAGAATTGCCAAGAGCCTTCGCTCGTGCTCCATGTTGCTTTTATGGACTGTGAGCCACCTAGAGTTGCGCCATCAAAAGATGGAAGTCCTCAGATAACAGGTTACTTACGTAAGTAAGGAGCTGGCCTAAGCCAACAAGCTCTTGGTATTTATAGTACAGAGATACAAAAAGAGAACCACGCTCTAAACGGGATGTATTATCTCAAAGTTTGATAACGAGAAATAATAACATCAACAGTTTCTCTGTTAGGCTCTCCTTCAAATAATTGTTTGGAAGGCATAAGAAGAAAGGAAATGTAATTACATCTGCAGATACGGTTCACTTAGACCCAAAGAACAGATTAAACGGCCAGAATTATTTAGCAAAGACCAGAATGTACCATGGTTGATGTCCTTACAAATTGCCCAAAGGATAAAATCTCATCTTAAGAATGAGGGATGTAAAGAAAGAAAATTACCAGACGCTCAAGTGCTCATTTATTTTCCTTTCTTTCTTTTAATATTCATAAACAGTAAACGATAGATCAAAATTCTTACCATACGACAAAGCAATTCAGTGCATTTTGCAGTGGTCTAGTCATGCTAAGCTAAACACTTAGCCTTAATTGTAGAATTTTGTCAACATCATCTCAGAATTACGGTTAACATTATTATGGTCCTTTCCCCACTTTTATCTTTGGAGGTTTAAATTGCCCGCATCATGCAATATTGGCAATTTCTAGTTGAAATTCTACAACTGCCACTGGGCCCAGCGAATACCTGCAAGACTGCTCAAATATTCAGCGCTTTGAGACCAACTACACGAAGAAGCATAGAAGCATTTGATACAACCTCACTAAACACAAATCATGGGAGAGCAATTTTTTCTTCCTCTTGCTAGCTTTAATTTTATCAGCCTCCGAAATAATTCGATTCCTGGGGGCTTCATTTAGCAAATATTGCCATTTCTGTATACAACTCCCATTGTTATCCATTGCTTCATTTTACTTAGAGAAGCAATTTTAATTCTGGAGTTTTAAATATTGGGAAAATCAGACATTTTACAAATATAGATTAGCACGGGGGGGGGGGGGGGGAAGGGAGACACCAATTATAACATATGGGAAGTTTCTTTTTCTTTTCCCTTTTGGCGTGGCAAAAATGACTTCATGGGGGTCATTTCATATGAAGCCGGGAGACTTCAGTTTCCCAGCTGCTGAGTACCATTTGGGGAATAATTCTCATCTAAAAGAGCCAATGTCAGAATCAGGTCGGGTATGTTCTGCATTTACCTGGAACTTTTTGTGTTATATAGTTTTTACTGTGCTCCACTCTGCCTTGACACCATACTTTCTAAAACCTGAAGTTGGAATTAGAAGCTTTCACATTTTCTAAAAATTTGGCATCAAACGGACGCCCGTAGATACACACTGCCAATTACCTCCACTCAACCAATTGGATCCCATAGATTAGGCCTCCTCCGAGTTCCATCTGCCGGTCAATGTCGACTGGCAACTACGCGGAGGAGAGCCTTCTCGGTGGCAGCTCCGACCCTATGGAACGATCTCCCCGTGGAGATTCGTACCCTCACCACCCTCCAGACCTTCCGCACAGCCCTCAAGACCTGGCTATCCCGTCAGGCCTGGGGTTAAAGATTGTATCCCACCCGAATTGTATGAATGTTGTGCTTTTAATGATGTACTGTCTTATGTGTTAATCTGTTTGTTTTCCCCTCCTTTCGAATTGTAAGCCACCCTGAGTCCCCCCAGGGAAAAGGGCGGCATATAAATAAACTACTCCAAGACTCCACACAGTTTATGAACTCTGAACACCGTCAGGAAACGGGAATCTACACTCGGAATTACAGCTGTGCCATTGTGGGAATGTGCCTAGAAAAGCTCCAGGGTTGATTGGCCCATTTTTAATTCTCCCTCCATCTACAACTGGCATCTTTGGTTCTTATGAGGATACTCACATCTCCTGGTTTTGTGTGCTGCGTTTCATCCATCGTTGTGCCCTGCTCAGAGTTACAAGGGATCATTAGGACAGGGAGGGTAGCCACGCTGGAGCGCTTATGCACCCCCCTTAAAGACCCCTGAGTCGCTCGTGGCAATGGGGCCTTGCTATCCCTTGGGGCTCCTCCGACTCAGCCTGGCTTTCAGTAGCCCTCACAGCCAAGCAGAAGAGCAGCCCAGTGGGGTAGATGTTGTGGGGGGGAGGTCATTTTGGGAATGAGGGGGAAGGGGGGGTGAACTTTGTGGAAATAAAACTACTGGGGGCAGCTGAGACCCAAATAGGCAGAAGGAATTCTTTGGCAGTAGGGCTCACAAATTGCCCCATTTATCATCCCCCCCCCCCGTCCATTGCTTATAGCATAGAGGAATGGTGTCTGAACAGGTAGAGAAAATGATAAAATGCAAAGGATAAAATCAAATCTTTATAATTTGTGATTTATGGCCTGGGCAAGTTATCAGTCACTACAAAGTTTACTTTCAAACGACCTATTTGTCCCCCTGTTGCAAGCGCCATTTTCTTCACCTGTGATGTTGACTTATCCAATGACCTTAAATAGGACTAGCCGCCCCCAGAACAAGTCAAACCATTGCAAAATGCATGGCCAGTGGTTTGTGTTAGATGAAGCCAGAGAAGCATATAAGAAATATGCTGATTTTCGAGATGGCTCCGCACTCGGGATCCGGTGCAAGAATTGGGGAGGGGGTCCTCCTTCCCTACCCACCCACCCTCTTCCTCCTGCAACTGACTTTTTTTCCCCCAACCAAGTGGATCTGGGGTCCCTGCGAAATGGAGGTCGAGCTGCTGATGAAAGGAGACGTCAAATGGACAGGAGAGAGACTCCCCCCCCCTTCAACCTTAAACCCCAAGCCAGGAGACTCTCTAGCCCATCCCTCCCCAGCCCCCCGTGCTTGCATCCCCTTGCAACGGCCTCCGAAAGACACACTTCATGCCCCATGAATCCAGACGGGGCCCGTAGGCCCCATTCCAGATGTATTATTATAATTATTATCATGTCTATTATTTTCTGAGCTATGTTTATTTGCAATAAAGGCTTTCTAAGAGTTAAAAAAAAAAAAGAAATATGCTGATTTAAAAAAAAAAGAGTTCCCTTAAGAAATATTTGAAATAAGGCGAAGGAGGAGCATAGTGATCAAACCAATATTTGCTGTTTGCTTCTGAGAAGATATACTGCTAGAAATCATTTGTTAGGAATTAAGCTTTGTTATTGGCTTCGGCTTATATTATTGTATACTGCCAGAAATTGGTTGTAAGGAACTAATTCTAGCTTATTGTAGCCTTGATACTAGCTGGCATTACTGCAACGTTTGTTATCTTGCTTCTTTGTCTCGCTTCTGTTCCTGGCTTCAAAAGCTGGTTCCTTGAAAATGTAGAAGAAACTGTTACCCCAGAATATCTGGCCCCATAGATGAAGGAACCAGAGTAGGGAGTTTTCCCACCTCACAAATTCTGAATTCTGACAGCGTTCTGCAAAATAAACAACTTGCTCAAGGGAAAAGGCGAGTGTGGCTAGTCCTTACTATTTCCAAACAGACAAAATGCCTGGATCACCCAGTTCTTTTGCTTTGGCCAAAGAATAAAAAGCTGCTATTTGTGAAAGCTTTGTGTAGCGTTTCACTCGTTGGCATCTCAGTGGCTCAGGGAAGCTTCTGGGAACTTACAAAGGGATGAAGTGCATTCCTCCAAATATATATATATATCAAAGTTTTAAGTGCCAATAGATCTGACCATCTTTTTCTCCACTGTTTCTACCCATCCAATATAACCCGTGACTGGTTTTCATTTATTCCTAGTCTTGTTGATAAACTAGCATCATCTAGGATTGTCAAAATGAGTCTTCTCCGAGGCCCATCTTCCACCCAGGACAGCTTTATCCAAAGTCTGTCCAGCCCCAGCAATGCTGTCCTTCATACAACTCAAAAGATCTGAGGCATTTATTTACTTATTTGTAAAAATAATAAAGGCAGGATACAAATAACTTGAGGCAGTGAACATATCCAACACAGAGGCTTTTTTTTTAAACCATGCTTTTGAAATTGGTTTATAAAAATGGTCATAACAGTAAAACCCTCCATACATAACCTATCCTTTTTATAATTCTAACCCTACAAACTCTTTTGCAGTTTCCCCTTTCTGCATCAAGGTTTGATTAACGGGCTATCAATACTGCACAGCTGTTTGCTTCAAGAAAGTTAAGGGAGCATATCAGAAGTTAAGAAAAAACCCACTTTCCAATAGTCGTTGGCCTTCAACAGTTATGGGGCTGTTGAAGTTACAACCCACTAAAAAAATGAGTTTCACTTAGCAGACAATTCCAGCATCCCTGTGGTCACCTGATCAAAATTCAGGCACTTGACTCATATTTACAAGGGTCCTGGGGGGTCACGTGGGATTTTTGGGACCTTCTGACAAGCAAAGTCAAAGGAGAAAAAACTGGATTTACTTTAGCAACCTGGTTACTAAGCTGACTGCAGTGACTTAACAAATGTTGCCACCAAGGTCGTAAAACAGAGCAGAAAAATCTTACGTAGCTACGGTAATTGTGGTCGAAAGTCGAGAACTACCTGTGTATGGCTCTATTGTGAGCCATCCGGAGTCCTTCGAGAGTGGGCGGCATACAAGACAAATAAAATAAAATAAAGGCAGACAAAGCCACCAATTCAGCTTCATGGCTACAGCCCTGCTCTGCCTTTCCTTAAGAGTATTAGCCAAAGGAACATTTAAAAGATAGGGTTGGGGGAGTCCTGGAGGACTTCTAGTCCACCCCCAAGGAACTTGCCAGGATTCCGCTCTCTTCACCTAAACCATGTTGCTTTCCCATCAAGAGTTCAACCAGAAATATGTACCATCAGTCCTGGCTTGTTAACTGGCAATTCCCACTCTTCATGGCATTCAGGAAAGCTGTAAAAACCTGGCTGTTCCGGCAGCCCTGGGGCTCTTGACCTCACTGCTGAGGTCCAGCCCCAATTAGAATGAATGCATGTGGTTTTGTGATTTTAAACTCTTTTTTTTCTTTTTTTTCTCATTTTTTTTTTTGTAAGCCACCCGGAGTCCTTCGGGATTGGGCGGCATATAAATTTGATAATAAAATAAAAATAATAAATAAATAAAATAAAATAAATTCCTTCTAGTCTCTTATTATATTCGCTAAGGAAATCCAAACCTTGGGGGGGGGGTGGAAGCAGGATTAGAGGAGAAGAGAGAACCCCCCTTTCTTGCTTTCTAACCCAGAGGGGTAAGAGATTCAGTGCAGCAACACAGCAGACAGGAGAAGGAAGGAGCTCTTGGAAATGCATCTGGGGGGGCTGGCCTAGAGCCTCAATGTTCAGGAGAAGTATATAGTGAGAAAAGACAGGAGACAACCTTTCTCCGGATGGAGTGACAACCCAGATTGGGGGTCTGAGAGCCCCTTTTATTGAGATAGGACAAAAGGCAGGGGGAGCAATAGCATGTGAGTAAAAACAGCCTGTAAAAGTACAATTTCTAATCTACTACTCAGAGAAGTTTATTTATTTTTACTTTTTCTGGTGTTAAGGAGACAGCTTAGTTCCCACAACAAAGACAGATCCCTAGTAGGAAGGAGACACTACTGCGTGTAAACCACATTTTTCTTCTTTTCACTCCTCCCTAAACTCTTTCAAAGCTTGAAGTCAAGCTAATATGGTGAAAATAAATAGCTGCTCTAGAGCCAAGAATGAGCTGTTAAAAGGACAAATCTTAAAAGAGAAAAGCAAAATCTTTACAGAGGAAAAAGAATCCCCATTAACTCTTCAGCTGATCTTTTATTACTCCTGCAAGCAATTATTTCTCTTACAAGGCTGAGAAACAAATACTTCCAACTTAAGGGGTTAACCTCCCTTTCCCATTGGCCCCATATTTCACCCTGCAGAAAATTAGCCGCTTCCACATTTTACTTCAAGGGAAGAGAAATTGGTTCCAGAAAAAAAAGTATTAAGAGGCATACATAATGCATGTCAGAATTACAACCTTCTTCTGGGTTAAGGCATTTCCCGGTGGGGAAGAGTCCGGAGGCTCTTCCATCAAGTAACGGAGAGCAACCAATTTTGCATGACTGTCAATAAGGGATTAACCACTAAGAGCGAAAACTGAACAAGCAGCTTTAGAATCCAGGCAGGGAAATTGGCTGCATCACAGGAGAAATAAGATGGAAAAGGAAACAAACCCCCAGTGGAGGAGAGGAGGGGGGGTTTCTTGCTGGGGAAAAACTACGTACATTTTGAGCAATTAAAAATCCTAGGGGGGGGGGGGTTAAAGAACCCTAAACTCCCTGAGCCTTCAGCGTAAAGGAAGGTTTTGCAACTCAAACTTTTCTCTGCTGCTGTGGGCATTTTTGCAGACTTTTTCCTTGTTTTAGAGGGGTTCTGGGGCCAGGCTCACTTGGGTTGAGATGGGCAGCTGTAGAAGAAATTAAAACCTTTTTGGCACAAAGATTTTAAAGGGAGGCAACTGCCATTTGGAGGCCGTGCTGTGGCCAGAAGGCAAAGCTGGCTAGGATTACAGAGGTTGCAGGAAACATCCTTCTTAAAAGGCTGGGCTGAAAAAAGACTTCACCACCTTCAGCTGACCCAAATTCTTAGCCGTTGGTTCCTACTTGCAGTTTCCAAACTGACAAAAGCAACAAACCAAGGTTTATTTGGCTTCTATTGATTTTTTTTCAACCAAAAAAGCCTTAACTGAAAAACAGCAAAAACATTACAAAAGAATTACACTTTATTCCAACTAACTTTTGTCAAGAAACTGCCAGTATTTTGAGGTGAATGGGAGGATTTATGGAATTGCATGTTTAGACCAGGAAGCAGCATCATGTGGCTGCCTGCATTCAGCCGCCCTCTGCCTACTCTTGTGTAAATGCTGGGTTTACTAAGAGGCACCCCAAGTTTAACTCTTTCGGCTTCCTTTCCTACATTTTTCTTCTTTCAATACCTGCCTGAACTAAAATAAGCCACTGGGTAACTGGGTTTGTTGCTGTTAATACTCCTTCCTTGTATTGTCCCATCAATTATGTATGTTCACTGCCTTGGGTTACTTACAAAGGAATAAAGCTGGGATAGAAAAACCCAATAGAACTATTTGGAAAGTCTAAACAGAAAGCCTTCTGCTGAAACACAAAGCCAGCCTAATTTTGAGGTTAGAAATTTACAGGAGAGGCGGCCACCTCACTAGTTGGAGAATATCTTGAAAACAAGAGTTCTCAGCAAATTACTACTTTATTTTTGCAGAATATACTAGCTACTTCATCAACAAAACTATCTCAGTTGCAAAACTTGGAATGGGATTAGTTTTGCAAGGGCAAAAAGCTGAGGCTGAATGTTAGTTCCTTATTCTACTGCACTAAAAAGGCTGAAATTCAAAGCTTTTTTTCCTTCTTTTCCCTTTCATCCTGCTCTTTTTCCTCTCTGACTTTCCCATTCTCCCTTGTATTTCAAACTTTGAATAAAAAAAATCAGTAATTGAAAGAAAATCTTCCTAAGTCGTTGAGGCTCTTCCCTCCTGCCTGCACCGAGCAAGTCACAAGGCTTTTCCCCCTCCAGCCTCCGTCCCCATCGCTCCCCCTCCAAGCAATGCAAGAGAAGCCCCCTTTGGCGGCTATTTCAAACCTAACCCCGCCCTCCTCTGCCCCGCCCACCTGCCTTTCAGCCAATCCCACCAGAGGCTCCTTACCCCGCCCGCAGCCCAACCCTTCCTGCAGACGCCAACAGCTGGCAATGGGGAACGGCCTCCCAGAAAGGGCGGGGGGGGTGCACGCATGCGTGTTCCTCTTCTGCAAGTTCCAGCCTCCTCTTCCTCGCTGGCTCCCCTCCTCGCTCCGCCCGTGCAAACTCCTTGCGTTCTTGGTCTGCGCTGCTTCGCCCTGAGATCCTTTGGGGATCCCTGGAGATGCCAGCTGGGTTCTTCTTCTCCATTGACGGAAACTGTCAGCATTCATTCATGACGTAGCAATACCGAGTTAAAGCAGAGAGTTCGAGGGGGCTTGGAGGAGGGAGGGAGGGAGGGAAGGAGGGAGGGAGGGAGGGAGGGAGGAAGGAAGGAAGGAAGGAAGGAAGGAAGGAAGGAGAAAAGGGCTTGGCGGTTTCCATCAAATGCTTAGAACTGGACTCAGAGGAGAGGAGAGTTGAATTCTTCATTGGCCAAGAGGGATTGGAGACAGAAGGAAGTTGCCTTTGGTGCAGATGCTCTCAGTGGACAGAGAAAGTCAAGATACGTCCATGAGGAATCCTAAGGGGCAACACTTAACGACAGTCAGAGGGTTCGAATAAGCAACCGGGAAACAATATCAAGAGAAATCGGAAGGAGGCAAGCAACAAAGTTTCAGTCCTGCAGTCCTAAGTGGGGGGAGGTGGGGGATAGGGACGATGAGGAGGAGACTCATAGTAAACATAACGCAGCCTCAGGGAAAGCCTTGACAGTGGGGAGGGGATTATTCGAGGGAGGGGTTGCTAAAGCTTAGGGGGACTCTAGGAAGAGGGCAGGGAAGAGCAGCAAAGGGGTTTGGGGGTTGGAAGCTGAAACGTAAGAAAGGGGCAGCTGCAGGAATTAAATGCCTCTCGCATAGAATAAAGGACTCGGGGTGTCATGGGGGAAATGGATATGGCCAGTCAAGGGAAGAGAAGGACCAGGGGAGACAGGAGAGCCTCTTCCAAAATTGGAGGGGCTGCCCCAGAGAGGAGGGGGAAAAGCTATTCTCCAAAGCACAAGAGAGAGAAAGAAAGGAAGGAGGGAAAGAAGGAAGAAAGGGGGAAGGAAGGAAAGGAGGACAGAAGGAAGGAAGAAACAATGAAACAATGAAAAAAAGAGAGACATGGCTAGTCTAATGAAGAGAAGGACCAGGGGAGACAGGAGAGCATCTTCCAATATTTGAGGGGCTGTCCTAGAGAGGAGGAAGGGGGTCAGGCTATTCTCCAAAGCACAAGAAAGAAAGAGAGGGTTGTTCTAACTTCAAATGGCCACTAAATGGACTGTTGTAAAGCAAGGACTACCTGGACTTGGCAGTTTCTTTGGTTCAGAGGCAGGATCCTGAGCACTTTTACCTGGGAGTAAAGCTTCTGAATAAGCGTACCCCGCCCCCCAGGCATGCTCACCAGCGGTGGAGGGCCCCCCCCCCAATCAAACCCTCCTTTGCATTTAATCCAAGTCTTAATCCAAACTCTCTTCTAAGCTGTCAGCGCCGGGACGCCTTTTAAAGATTTTGAGGCAGTTTGTCACATAATCGATGGTTCTTTTTCGAGGGATTCTTCCCTCCTTTTCCCCCCACAGGCCGATGGCTCATTTCTGCCAAAAAGGGGGGATTTGGAGAGGAATAATTTAAGGTGAAGCAGCCGCCCTCCCTCCTTTTTCACGTTTGATCTTTCGCCTCCAAACTCCAGGAACAGTTTGAAAGGAAGGGACAACACGATCTTTATTAAGCCGAAAGAAATGTAATTAATAGAAAGTTAATAAAATGTAATTTAAAGAAAGAAAGGAAGTGTGTGTGTGTGTGTGTGCCTGTGTTGCAGCTATTTGCAAGGAACAAACGTAAGTTTTGAGCAAGCCCTTGGCTAAGCTTGAATAAAGCTGTCTTCCGGGTCAAGGAGGCTGGCTGTGTTCAAACTTTAACCGGGATGAATCCTGATTCAACTTAGCTTGTTCAGGAAGTTATCTTCTCCCAGAAGGAGCCCCATCAACCTGCTCCTTCCATAACCAGCTCTGGTCACTTAAGCAATGGGGAAGGAGATTCATCCGAGGCCTGGAAGTCCACATCAACCAAGGGTTGTGATTGCACAGAAGGACGGACTTGGAAGGGACCTTGCAGGTCATCTAGTCCCGCCCAAGCAGGAGAGATGGGCCCTTGGGAGGTCCAAGTCCTTATTGCTTCCTCCTCTTCGGATGGGAGACCAATTTGGGTGACCCCGTTATTTCTAACCTTTAGGGGCGAAAGAAAGCCATTCCAGGGGTGGCCCAGTGCAAACAGCTGCTCAAAATCCCTACAGAGGAAATGAATTGGCCTCTTCCCCCGCCCCCCCCCCCCACACACACCAAGAGGTGGAATTAGGTATAGGGTCTCCTGCTGAAGACCTCCAAGATCCCTTCCAGCCCTGTTGCAGTCCGTCTTCTACATATGAGCACAGTTAAGCCCCCAAATTTCCATTGCTAAGGGAGACAAGTGAGTTTTGCTGCATTCCATGACCTTTCTTGCCACTGCTGTTAAGCCAGTCTTTCTCAACCTTGGCGACTTTAAGTCCTGTGGACTTCAACTCCCAGAATCCCCCAGCCAGCTGTGCTGGCTGGGGGATTCTGGGAGTTGAAGTCCACAGGACTTAAAGTCGCCAAGGTTGAGAAACACTGTGTTAAGCGAATCATTGCAGTTGTTAAGTGAGTTCCACGGTTGTAAAGTGAATCTGGCTAAGGTGGCATGGGAGGGGGGCTCCAGTCTTCCCTCAGAGACATTTGGGGAACCAATGGCTACCTCCTGCAGGTGGATGAAGACTCCTAAGGACCATCGAAGGTGCTTTTAGGAAGTTCTCCTCCCCAAGCCAGATTCCGATCCTGGAGGAAGGAGAGGGGTCCCTGGCTTTCTTGTCCTGGCCAGCACCCAAATTTGTTTTCATAATTTGGAAAGCAGCCTTCCATGCAACTCGTAAGCCTGCAGAGTCCGTCCGTGGGTTCCTCCCCCTCCCACCCACCCACCCAGCTTCCGTCTCAGTCCTCCTAATCCTTTTCCTAAGAGAATTCTACCTATTCTCACCTCTCCTTTGGAGACAACGCCCAGCCCTTCCTCGCCTGCACGCTTTGAGGCTCCAGCTGTCGTTTCAGGCTGGGGACAGTGAAAAGAAGAGTTTTAATTATTTCATCTTCCGCATATAAGCCATTAACAGCCTCCTAATTGTTCCAGGCAAATGTTTGAAGAGAGCTTGAAGCAGACTTTCTCTCCCGGAAAAGCCATCCTGAATTAATTTCCTGGGACTCGGTGCCAGAGTCTCTTGTTTTTGAGAGCTGAATTATTATATATTTCCCACACACATTCTGTGTCTCTCTCAAACTCACCAGCAAAGGCTGCCCACCCACCAGCCTTTCCAGAGCAGCTGCAGAAGGAGCCAGCCAGGGGTTTGGGCCAGCAGAAGCAGCTGAAAACACAGTCCCAAAGCTCCTTTTGTCATCTGGCCAAATAGCAATAGCAATAGTTAGACTTATATACCGCTTCATAGGGCTTTCAGCCCTCTCTAAGCGGTTTACAGAGTCAGCATATCGCCCCCAACAACAATCCGGGTCCTCATTTCACCCACCTCGGAAGGATGGAAGGCTGAGTCAACCTTGAGCCTAGTGGGATTTGAACAGCCGAATTGCTGAACTGCAGTCAGCTGAAGTAGCCTGCAGTGCTGCATTTAACCACTGCGCCACCTCGGCTCCTGACACCCCCTGTCCCCACCGAAGCAAATTTGGGGGTTAGACAAAAAGGTTTTACACCTGGGCAGGAGAAGCCAAAGGTCTTTTTTTTTCTCATTATCACACACGTAATAACAGCGGCTAGAATTGTATTTGCCAAGAACTGGAAAACAGACAAAATCCCATCAGAAGGAGAGAGAATGAAGAGAATATTGGACTGAGCGGAAATGAATAGGTTCACTTTGAAAATGAAAGACAAAGAGGAATCTTTGCACTTCAGGACTTGGGGGCAATTTTATGATTGGTTAGAAAAGGAATATGAATAAAAGATTACAGATCAAGCACCCCAGATGACATACTATTAAACCAAGGGGGGGGAGGGAAAAACAGAAAAGTATTAATATACAAATATACAGTTAAAACATATGTGGAACCATTTTTAATGAAAATAAAAGGGAATTTTTAATGTAAATATGGAACTGGGTTTGCTTGAATTCCACCCCAAAAATCCATCGAAACGAAGAAGAAAATAATTAAACACAACAACGGTAGGGTCTCCAACCCTGGCTTGGGAGGGAGGGAGGGAGGGAGGGGGTCCCATCCTGTAGCACCATTGATAGGTGTCTTCTGGAGATGCCAGGTGGGATTGGCATGCCCCCCCCCCCACCAAATTAGCCTCAGAGAAAGGGATTGGTTGAATGTGAGTTCTCCTCACAGCCACATTTTAACACCCCCCCCCCCACAGGTATCCTGGTTCCTGGAAGGGCTGTTCTGCCAACCCCATCTGCAGGGAGACCTCCCCCTCCCCTGGGTGGATCAGCCCCCTCCTCTCCTAATCCAACCCTGTCTTCAGAGGTTGCCTCCAATTGGGCTTCCTTGGTTCCTTCTTTGCTTTTGCTCTGAAGAGCCAGGGCTGGGCCTGGCAACACCCCCTGAGAGGCTTCCCCACCCCATTCCCAGAGCCCCCCCTCTCCCTTGCCCTCCTTTCTGGGCGTGTTTGGGGCCTCGGGGACTCAAAGCCTGCGATGCTAAGGAATTGGCAGGGGATGAAATAGTTTGCTGATGGCAGCTGCAACCGAAGCCAAAGGGAAAAAAAGAGAAAAAGGGGTTGTGTTTTATTCGACACCCACACAGGATGTTCTGTTCTCTTCATCCCTTCAGCAAAGGGAATCTCGCCTGCCTCCCCATGCCGCCATCTCTCGGGTGGGGCCGGATGAGAAGCCCCTGAGCAATCAGTCCAGCTGCTCTAAGGTGCAGGGGCTTCTGTGAAGGGCAGGTCCCCCCCCCCAAAAAAAACCAGACAATAACAGCCACCATAATGTCTGTACAGGCAGTCCTCGTTTAGCGACTGTCTTCCTTTTTTAGTGATGATTCATGGTGGCAGCGGTGGTGAGAAAGTAATTTTGCAGGGGGGGGGCACCGGGATGACCTTCCCAAGCTCAGCCAAGTAAAGGTCAAACTGTAGGGCAGCCACATAGCGACCGATTCACTTGATGGTTGAGTTGCTGTTCCCAATTGTGGTCGCTAAATGAGACCGCCTTTAAAAGCAGATGGGATGGGTAAGAGAGTGTGTGGGAGGGAGATACCATAGCTGAGGATGGACGTAAACGTGGGTGCCTCCAGTTCTTTTTTTTTTTTAACCATTTATTAATGATTTATTTATGGTGATTCCCACTCAGTAGGTGGAGAGTTCAAGTCTAGGCAGCGGCAGATGTTTCTCTATCAGGTCGCAAAGAGGAAATATCTGCTGCTAACTCCATGTAGGCGTCAGGAAAGGAATCCGGCCAGGAAATGGTCAGTTCCACCCAGTCGTCTTAACTCCATTCCAAATCTAGGGATTACAGAGTCGTAAAAAGAAAAGAAAAATAGTGTATGATGAGAACATGACAAAGAGAAGTAAACTTATACACAGAATCCAGGTAATTAAATACAAAACTTCTACTGCAGACAAAGATCAGCAGAAGTGGCTCAACCCAACATTTCCTTCTTGGATTGGCAGGATAGACCCAAGTCTTTGGTGGAACCTTTTTCAACGCACCTGGTTCGAATCCCCTGTAGAAACTCTTCCGCAAGCCAGGAAGTGCTCTGAAAGAATAAACGTTATGATAATACAGTAGCTGCCCTTAAAGATTAAAAATTAGCTTCCCAATTTTATTCCATTCAAGACAGTATTCAAAGTTCAAACCTTTATTGTCAATTCGCAATATGTGTACAATGAAAATTGGACGAGCCTCCCTTGGTGCAGCCCACCAAGAACCCAGAATACATCTCAATAAATCAGTAAATAAAAATAAATCCCTAAATCCAAATAAGTAATAAAGTAGCACACATTTCCACATACATACTGTACTGCATATATATATACTATTACATTACACCGGTATGTATGGTACATGTTGCCCGTTACATTGTAAGTCTATCACATGAAGCCTGATTGCGGTGTCAATGTTGCATTTCAAAGTTTGACAGCCCCCCCAGATAAAAGCTATTTTTCAGCCTATCCGTTGGGCTGGCTCTGCTTCGATCTCTCCAATCCCTCTTGGCCAAGGAAGAATTCAACTCTCCCCTCCTCTGAGTCCAGTTCTAGGCATTTGATGGAAACCCCCCAAGCCCTTTTCTCCCCCCCCTCCTCCTCCTCCTCCAAGCCCCCTCGAACTCTGTGCTTTAACTCGGCATTGCTACGTCATGAATGGATGATGACAGTTTCAGTCAATGGAGAAGAAGCCAGCTGGCATCTCCAGGGATCCCCAAAGGATCTCAGGGCGAAGCAGCGCAGACCAAGAACGCAAGGAGTTTGCACGGGCGGAGCGAGGAGGGGGAGCTAGCGAGGAAGAGGAGGCTGGAACTTGCAAAAGAGGAACACGCATGCGCGCACCCCCCCGCCCTTTCTGGGAGGCCGTTCCCCATTGCCAGCTGTTGGCGTCTGCAGGAAGGGTTGGGCTGCGGGCGGGGTAAGGAGCCTCTGGGTGGGATTGGCTGAAAGGCAGAGGAGGGCGGGGTTAGGTTTGAAATAGCCGCCAAAGGGACCTTCTCTTGCATTGCTTGGAGGGGGAGCGATGGGGACGGAGCCTGGGGGGAAAGGAAAGCCTAAACGACTTAGGAAGATTTTCTTTCAATTACTGATTTTTTTTTAATCAAAGTTTGAAATAAAAGGTAGAACGGGAAAGTCAGAGAGGAAAAAGGGCAGGATGAAAGGGAAAAGAAGAAGAAAAAAGCTTTGAACTTCAGCCTTTCTAGTGCAGCAGAATAAGGAACTAACATTCAGCCTCAGCTTTTTGCCCTTGAAAAACTAATTCCATTCCGAGTTTTGCAACCGAGATAGTTTTGTTGATGAAGTAGCTAGTATATTTTGCAAAAGTAAAGTAGTACCTTGCTGGGAGCTCTTGTTTTCAAGATATTCTTCAACTAGTGAGGTGGCCTGTAAAATTTCTAACCTCAAAATTAGGCTGGCTTTGTGTTTTAGCAGAAGGCTTTCTGTTTAGACTTTCAAAATAATTGTATTGGATTTTTTTTATCCCAGCTTTATTCCTTTGTAAGTAACCCAAGGCAGTGAACATACATAATTGATGGGAAAATACAAGGAAGGAGTATTAACAGCAAGAAACCCAGTTGCCCAGTGGCTTATTTTAGTCAAGGCAGGTATTGAAAGAAGAGAAATGTAGGAAAGGAAGCTGAAAGAGTTAAACTTGGGGTTGTGCCTCTTAGTAAACCCAGCATTTACACAAGAGTAGGCAGAGGGCGGCTGAATGCAGGCAGCCACATGATGCTGCTTCCTGGTCTAAACATGCAATTCCATAAATCCTCCCATTCGCCTCAAAATACTGGCAGTTTCTTGACAAAAGTTAGTTGGAATAAAGTGTAATTCTTTTGTAATGTTTTTGCTGTTTTTCAGCTAAAGCTTTTTTGGTTGAAAAAAATCAATAGAAGCCAAATAAACCTTGGTTTGTTGCTTTTGTCAGTTTGGAAACTCTGCAAGTAGGAACCAATGTCAGCTGAAGGTGGTTAAGTCTTTTTTCAGCCCAGCCTTTTAAGAAGGCTGTTTCCTGCAACCTCTTGTAATGCTAGCCAGATTTGCCTTCTGGCCACAGCATGGCCTCCAAATGGCAGTTGCCTCTCTTTAAAATCTTTGTGCCAAAAAGGTTTTAATTTCTACAGTTTCCCATCTCAACCCAAGTGAGCCTGGCCCCAGAACCCCTCTAAAACAATGAAAAACTCTGCAAAAATGCACACAACAGCAGAGAAAAGTTTATGAATAAGTTGCAAAACCTTGCTTTACCCTGAAGGTTCAGGGAGTTTTGGGTTCTTTAACCCCCCCCCCCAGGATTTTTAATTGCTCAAAATGTGCGTAGTTTTCCCCAGCAAGAAAATCCCCCTCCTCTCCTACGCTGGGGGTTTGTTTCCTTCTCCATCTTATTTCTCCTGTGATGCAGCCAATTTCCCTGCCTGGATTCTAAAGCTGCTTGTTCAGTTTTCGCTCTTAGTGGTTAATCCATTCTTGACAGTCATGCAAAATTGGTTGCTCTCCGTTACTTGATGGAAGAGCCTCCTGACTCTTCCCCACCGGGAAATGCCTTAACCCAGAAGAAAGTTGTAATTCTGACATGCATTATGTATGCCTCAAATACTTTTTTTAAAAACCAATTTCTCTTCCCTTGAAGTAAAATGTGGAAGTGGCTAATTTTCTGCAGGGTGAAATAGGGTGCAAGTGGGGAAGGGAGTTTAACCCCTTAAGTTGGAAGTATTTGTTTCTCAGCCTTGTAAGAGAAATAATTGCTTGCAGGAGTAATAAAAGATCAGCTGAAGAGTTAATGGGGATTCTTTTTCCTCTGTAAAGATTTTGCTTTTCTCTTTTAAGATTTGTCCTTTTAACAGCTCATTCTTGGCTCTAGAGCAGCTCTTTATTTTCACCATATTAGCTTGACTTCAAGCTTTGGAAGAGTTTAGGGAGGAGTGAAAAGAAGAAAAATGTGGTTTACACGCAGTAGTGTCTCCTTCCTAGTAGGGATCTGTTTTTGTTGTGGGAACTAAGCTGTTTCCTTAACACCAGAAAAAGTAAAAATAAATAAACTTCTCTGAGTAGTAGATTAGAAATTGTACTTTTACAGGCTGTTTTTACTCACATGCTATTGCTCCCCCTGCCTTTGTCCTATCTCAATAAAAGGGGCTCTCAGACCCCCAATCTGGGTTGTCACTCCATCCCGAGAAAGGTTGTCTCCTGTCTTTTCTCACTATATACTTCTCCTGAACATTGAGGCTCTAGGCCAGCCCCCCCAGATGCATTTCCAAGAGCTCCTTCCTTCTCCTGTCTGCTGTGTTGCTGCACTGAATCTCTTACCCCTCTGGGTTAGAAACCAAGGAAAGGGGGGGGGGTTCTCTCTTCTAATCCTGCTTCCCACAAGGTTTGGATTTCCTTAGAGAAGATAATAAGAGACTAGAAGGAATTGCCAGTTAACAAGCCAGGACTGATGGTACATATTTCTGGTTGAACTCTTGATGGGAAAGCAACATGGTTTAGTTGAAGAGAGCGGAATCCTGCCAAGTTCTTGGGGGGTGGACTAGAAGTCCTCCAGGACTCCCCCAACCCTATCTTTTAAATGTTCCTTTGGCTAATACTCTTAAGGAAAGGCAGAGCAGGGCTGTAGCCATGAAGCTGAGTTGGTGGCTTTGTCTGCCTTATCCATACACAGGTAGTTCTCAACTTTTGACCACAATTACCGTAGCTACGTAAGGTTTTTCTGCTCTGTTTTACGACCTTGGTGGCAACATTTGTTAAGTCACTGCAGTCAGCTTAGTAACCAGGTTGCTAAAGTAAATCCAGTTTTTTCTCCTTTGACTTTGCTTGTCAGAAGGTCCCAAAAATCCCACTTGACCCCCCCAGGACCCTTGTAAATATGAGTCAAGTGCCTGAATTTTGATCAGGTGACCACAGGGATGCTGGAATTGTCTGCTAAGTGAAACTCATTTTTTTAGTGGGTTGTAACTTCAACAGCCCCATAACTGTTGAAGGCCAATGACTATTGGAAAGTGGGTTTTTTCTTAACTTCTGATATGCTCCCTTAACTTTCTTGAAGCAAACAGCTGTGCAGTATTGATAGCCCGTTAATCAAACCTTGATGCAGAAAGGGGAAACTGCAAAAGAGTTTGTAGGGTTAGAATTATAAAAAGGATAGGTTATGTATGAAGGGTTTTACTGTTATGACCATTTTTATAAACCAATTTCAAAAGCATGGTTTAAAAAAAAAGCCTCTGTGTTGGATATGTTCACTGCCTCAAGTTATTTGTATCCTGCCTTTATTATTTTTACAAATAAGTTAATAAATGCCTCAGATCTTTTGAGTTGTATGAAGGACAGCATTGCTGGGGCTGGACAGACTTTGGATAAAGCTGTCCTGGGTGGAAGATGGGCCTCGGAGAAGACTCATTTTGACAATCCTAGATGATGCTAGTTTATCAACAAGACTAGGAATAAATGAAAACCAGTCACGGGTTATATTGGATGGGTAGAAACAGTGGAGAACAAGATGGTCAGATCTATTGGCACTTAAAACTTTGATATATATATATATATTTGGAGGAATGCACTTCACCCCTTTGTAAGTTCCCAGAAGCTTCCCTGAGCCACTGAGATGCCAACGAGTGAAACGCTACACAAAGCTTTCACAAATAGCAGCTTTTTATTCTTTGGCCAAAGCAAAAGAACTGGGTGATCCAGGCATTTTGTCTGTTTGGAAATAGTAAGGACTAGCCACACTCGCCTTTTTCCCTTGAGCAAGTTGTTTATTTTGCAGAACGCTGTCAGAATTCAGAATTTGTGAGGTGGGAAAACTCCCTACTCTGGTTCCTTCACCTATGGGGCCAGATATTCTGGGGTAACAGTTTCTTCTATATTTTCAAGGAACTAGCTTTTGAAGCCAGGAACAGAAGCGAGACAAAGAAGCAAGATAACAAACTTTGCAGTAATGCCAACTAGTATCAAGGCTACAATAAGCTAGAATTTAGTTCCTTACAACCAATTTCTGGCAGTATACAAGAATATAAGCCAAAGCTAATAACAAAGCTTAATTCCTAACAAATGATTTCTAGCAGTATATCTTATCAGAAGCAAACAGCAAATATTTGTTTGATCACTATGCTCCTCCTTCACCTTATTTCAAATATTTCTTAAGGGAACTCTTTTTTTTTTAAATCGGCATATATTTTTTTAACTCTTAGAAAGCCTTTATTGCAAATAAACATAGCTCAGAAAATAATAGACATAATAATTATTATTATAATACATCTGGAATGGGGCCTACGGGCCCCGTCTGGATTCATGGAGCATGAAGTGTTTCTTTCGGAGGCCGTTCGCGGAAGGGGATGCAAGCACGGGGGGCTGGGGAGGGATGGGCTAGAGGGTCTCCTGGCTTGGGGTTTAAGGTTGCAGGGGGAGGGGACAGCAGTCTCTCTTCTGTCCATTTCACGTCTCCTTTCATCAGCAGCTCGACCTCCGTTTCGCAGGGATCCGCTTGGTGGGGGGGAAAAAGTCAGGAGGAAGAGGGTGGGTGGGTAGGGAAGGAAGACCCCCTCCCCAATTCTTGCACCGGATCCCGAGTGCGGAGCCATCTCGAAAATCCGCATATTTCTTATATGCTTCTCTGGCTTCATCTAACACAAACCGCTGGCCATGCATTTTGCAATGGTTTGACTTGTTCTGTGGGCGGCTAGTTCTATTTAAGGTCATTGGATAAGTCAACATCACAGGTGAAGGAAATGGCGCTTGCAACAGGGGAAGAAATAGGTCGTTTGGAAGTAAACTTTGTAGTGACTGATAACTTGCCCAGGCCATAAATCACAAATTATAAAGATTTGATTTTATCCTTTGCATTTTATCATTTTCTCTACCTGTTCAGACACCATTCCTCTATGCTATAAGCAAAGGACCGGGGGGGGGGGATGATAAATGGGGCAATTTGTGAGCCCCACTGCCAAAGAATTCCTTCTGCCTATTTGGGTCTCAGCTGCCCCCAGTAGTTTTATTTCCACAAAGTTCACCCCCCCTTCCCCCTCATTCCCAAAATGACCCCCCCCCCCAACATCTACCCCACTGGGCTGCTCTTCTGCTTGGCTGTGAGGGCTACTGAAAGCCAGGCTGAGTCGGAGAAGCCCCAAGGGATAGCAAGGCACCATTGCCACCAGCGACTCAGGGGTCTTTAAGGGGGGTGCATAAGCGCTCCAGCGTGGCTACCGTCCCTGTCCTAATGTTCCCTTGTAACTCTGAGCAGGGCACAACGATGGATGAAACGCAGCACACAAAACCAGGAGATGTGAACATCCTCATAAGAACCAAAGATGCCAGTTGTAGGTGGAGGGAGAATTAAAAATGGTCCAATCAACCCTGGAGCTTTTCTAGGCACATTCCCGCAATGGCACAGCTGTAATTCCGAGTGTAGAGTCCCGTTTCCTGACGGTGTTCAGAGTTGATAAACTGTGTGTATCTACGGGCGTCCGTTTGATGCCCAAATATTTAGAAAATGTGAAAGCTTCTAATTCCAACTTCAGGTTTTAGAAAGTATGGTGTCAAGGCAGAGTGGAACACAGTAAAAACTATATAACACAAAAAGTTCCAGGTAAATGCAGAACATTCCCAACCTGATTCCCACATTGGCTCTTTTAGATGAGAATTATTTCCCAAATGGTACTCAGCAGCTGGGAAACTGAAGTCTCCCGGCTTCATATGAAATGACCCCCATGAAGTCATTTTTGCCACGCCAAAAGGGAAAAGAAAAAGAAACTTCCCATATTGTTATAATTGGTGTCCCCCCTGCCCCCCCCGTGCTAATCTATATTTGTAAAATGTTTGATTTTCCCAATATTTAAAACTCCAGAATTAAAATTGCTTCTCTAAGTAAAATGAACCAATGGATAACAACGGGAGTTGTATACAGAAATGGCAATATTTGCTAAATGAAGCCCCCAGGAAACGAATTATTTCGGAGGCTGATAAAATTAATGCTAGCAAGAGGAAGAAAAAATTGCTCTCCCATGATTTGTGTTTAGTAAGGTTATATCAAATGCTTCTATGCTTCTTCATGCAGTTGGTCTCAAAGCGCTGAATATTTGAGCAGTCTTGCAGGTATTAGCTGGGCACAGTGGCAGTTGTAGAATTTCAACTAGAAATTGCCAATATTGCATGATGCGGGCAATTTAAACCTCCAAAGATAAAAGCGGGGGAAAGGACCATAATGTTAACCGTAATTCTGAGATGCTGTTGACAAAATTCTACAATTAAAGCTAAGTGTTTAGCTTAGCATGACTCGACCACTGCAAAATGCACTGAATTGCTTTGTCGTATAGTAAGAATTTTGATCTATCGTTTACTGTTTATGAATATTAAAAAAAAAGAAAGGAATATAATGAGCACTTGAACTTCTGGTAATTTTCTTTCTTTACATCCCTCATTCTTAAGATGAGATTTTATCCTTTGGGCAATTTGTAAGTACATCAACCATGGTACATTCTGGTCTTTGCTAAATAATTCTGGCCGTTGAATCTGTTCTTTGGGTCTAAGTGAACCGTATCTGCAGATGTAATTACATTTCCTTTCTTCTTATGCCTTCCATGCTGGAGACAATTATTTGAAGGAGAGCCTAACAGAGAAACTGTTGATGTTATTATTTCTCATTATCAAACTTTGAGATAATACATCCCGTTTAGAGCGTGGTTCTCTTTTTGGATCTCTGTACTATAAATACCAAGAGCTTGTTGGCTTAGGCCAGCTCCTCACTTACGTAAGTAACCTGTTATCTGAGGACTTCCATCTTTTGATGGCGCAACTCTAGGTGGCTCACGGTCCATAAAAGCAACATGGAGCACGAGCGAAGGCTCTTGGCAATTCTATGGGCCAGCTGGGCTCTTCCCATCTTCCATTGCTTCTTTCATTTGTTCATCTTCCAGCTGGTGATGCCAGCTTTGATGGTGCCCAGCCCCCATGTTCTTCTTGCTTTCCTGCTTTTACCAATGACTCTTCCCAATGAACATGCTTTCTCCGTCAAATTCCCTGGTATGACATGGCCATAAAAGATGACACTCCTTTTCATGGTTCTGTTTGCCATCCAGTGATTTCTCCACAGCAGGAATCAGAGGTTCCTTCCTTTTGGGGGCATGTGGTCAACATATATAATAACAAAGTTCCAAATTCAGTTTTCTGAAGTTACGCATAAAACATGATTTCCGGTATCTGTCCTCCTCCCTGTTGTTCCATTGTGGCTAAAAAAAGAGGGAAAAAGCAGCTTTTGCTTGCAGTTTAAGATTTTGAAGGCACTTTCTTCAATCCCTTGGTGCCGTAATGGAAATCAGAGCCCTTTGGCAGGCAGCATAAGCAGCGTGTGTAACACCCATTTGGGCAAAATCTCTATTGGTTCTTTGAACATAACTCTGAAGAGTTTAAAAGTTTAGTTTAGTTTAATAAAATTTGTATGCCGCCCACTCCCTTGGGATTCTGGGCGGCTTCCAGGCAAGGTAAAGAGAAACATTTAAAAGTTAAAGATAAGATACAAATTAATATTCCACACCATCCATCCCATCTAAGCGGGGCTGGATACTAATCAATAGCCCCAGGCCTGCCGGAACAGCCAGGTCTTGGTGGCTTTACGGAAGGCCGGGAGAGTGGGAAGGGTCCGGATCTCTACGGGTAGATCGTGCCACAGGGCCGGTGCAGCTACAGAGAAGGCCCTCCCCTGGGGGGCCGCCAGCCGGCATTGTCCGGTCGACGGCACCCGGAGGAGGCCCAACCTGTGAGATCTTGTTGGTCTTTGGGAGGTAAGTGGCAGGAGGCGGTCTCTCAGGTAGCCAGGTCCTAAACCAGGTAGGGCTTTAAAAGTAACGACTAGCACCTTGAAGCGCTTTCGGAGACCAATGGGGAGCCAGTGCAGCTCGCGGAGGATAGGTGTAACATGGGTGTATCTAGATACACCCCATATCGCTCAATTGGCTGCATTCTGGACCAATTGCAGTCTTCGAACACTCTTCAGGGGCAGCCCCATGTAGAGCGTGATACAGTAATCCAGTCTTGAGGTGACGAGGGCATGAGTGACCATCTGAAGGGCCTCCCTGTCCAGATAGGGTCGCAACTGGAAACCCGACTGAAAGGAATCCAGATAGGTAGTTGTGAAGGAAGCTGAAGGGCAGCTTCCTTTCCAAAGCTCATTTGCTTCACCTTTCCCTGCATGTTCTCACCATTGCTCCAGTTCCGGAGTCTTCTGTAGAACGTTGAAGGTCACCACCACAAAGCCCATCGATCAATGGCTGACAGTCTCTCTCTGGGGTCCCTCCAACCTTCTGTCTTCTGTCACCCAGATATATAGCTCTTCTTCCACACAGCAGCAGCAGCAGCTCTTCCCCATTGCTACGGCTTCTATTCCTGGTCCTGCTACTCCACGTACTACTCCTTGGGAGTATCGCTTCTCCT
Source organism: Thamnophis sirtalis (assembly GCF_051295495.1). Classification (NCBI taxonomy): domain Eukaryota; kingdom Metazoa; phylum Chordata; class Lepidosauria; order Squamata; family Natricidae; genus Thamnophis; species Thamnophis sirtalis. Next base: position 977,362 of record NW_028261391.1, read on the forward strand.
TCTTGTGCCATATCTCCTTCTTGTGCCATATCACTCCTTGGAAGTATCGCTTCTCCTTCTTGTGCCATATCATATCATCGGATGTTGGCGATCATATCGGCCATCCCATTTTTATCAACAGCGGCACGAAAAAGGGCTGTTGAGTTTTGTCCAAACTGGTCCCTTGGATTTTGAAGCCACGATGTTCTTCTTCCACTTGGACCTCATTTGCCTTCAATCTCTCCCTGGAGGGTTAAGTGAAGGGGGCCGTAATATTTCCGGGTGTCGCATCCCATGTCCGAAATATTCTGACATTTGCTTTTTTATGGTTTTGGTGATTTTCCTTGGCTTTATATGCTGCTTATTACCTCCCCATTTCCGATTTTGTCAACCCAGCTTATATATAACAGCCGCCTGTAAATCCCCACAACCTCCAGGCACCCCAAAGAATGTCCACCACATCGCCTGGCTTCACCCGGGTCAGAGGTAGATAACTGGATATCATCCCCGTACTGGTGAGGTCTCCCCACAAAGGAGGGGGTGAGAGCTGGACTCCTTGAGCCACATCAATACTAATTGGGACTGGCTTCAGAGGAAGGACGGGACCCAACTCAAGAATCATGGCGGCCACTCCTGCAATTCCATTCCTCGATGTTCAGCTCCAACTTTTGAGGGCCAAAATGAAGCCACCTTACTTGGCCAAAATGTAGACTTCTTTTGTGTCCAATCACACTTGGCCAAGAGAGAAATATGTCTCCCGTGAAGAAACTGTGTACGTACAAATGACCAAGTGATGGGTTATCGATCATAGCTGCAAACATAAGTTTATCAACAAGTGATAAATCGTAGAGACCAATAGAAGAGGGTAGGAAAAATTAGAAGATGAGAAATCTGAGAAGATGCGGAGCCCTGCTACGTGGCTAAGTATCTTTAGGCCTAAGACAGTCCTGTGAGAATTGGTGTTCTGCAGAATGATGGCACGGGGGATCTTTGTGCCTATTTCTTTTGGCATCCAATGCTTTATGACTAAGTCATTGTTGGCACAGGCTTCTTTTTTTCTTAATTTTTTTATTAGTTTTACAAAAAAAAAACACAAAAAGAAAAGCATCATCTTTCATTACACCAAATCTGATTTGCAATTTGTGGCCTGGTTATTTATCCTAATTAAGGTTATCCTTTCATTGTTAATATCATGATATATTTACATGTTAGTGACTAAACATTCAATAATAATCTATAAGTCTACAAAATACTAAAATCCCTACCTATTAACCACCAAAAATTAACTAATTTTTATCATCAATTGCCATTGTAATCTAGTGTCTTTCCAGTAGCAAAATAAACCTTTCTCTCTCGCCAGCAGTTGTGTCATTTCTATTATTAGGATCTTTTCAGGGTTTAACATTTCTCGCCGCACTCTGTCGCTTAAGGAATATCTCACGTAGTTTCGTTGCTCTTTAATTGTTATTGACGTAATTTAATTTTAATTTAATTAACCACATTTATATGCCGCCCAATCCCGAAGGACTCCGGGCGGCTTACAAAAATAAAGAGGGGAAAAAAAGACACATAACGAACCCATAACGAAAGAGAACGGTTTAAAATCGCAACACCTCATACATTCATTCTAATCGGGGCTGGACCTCAACAGTGAGGTCAACAGCCAGGTTTTTACAGCTTTCCTGAAGGCCATGAGATTGGGTACGGTCCGGATCTCTGCTTTATTCTTAACTTTGGGGACTAGATGTTATTATTTTTTCAAGAAAAAAAAGTTTCTTAACACGGATCTTCTGAAAGTAAAAAAAGAAAAAAAACTCACCAGATGGAAAGCTTTCGCTTCGTCTCTTCCTTCTGACTATGCCAGCCTTGTCTTTTTGTCCTCAGTTGTGGAAGGCGCTACTCTTGAGTCAAACAGGGACTTTGCGATGTCCCTGTGACCAGCAAGGCTTTGGCTTCCCCGTCACCATCTCTTTGGGACGTGTCATCGCGACGCTGGCGGCTCCTCTCATTGGCACTAATATCTGATAGTAGGCGACCCACCAGCAGAGCGTCAAGCTCTGAATCTCTCCACATTCACACAGTGTGGGGTTAGTCACTAAGAGACTCACACGAGGATACTGGTTTTACATTTAAGCACTCCGACCCACGCCCAATTCAGAGTCCTTCAAGTAGTATAAGGGGGGGGGGGGGGTTGGATCCTTAATCCCTCCCTAAATTGGCCCAGAAACATACTACGGGCGATGGTATTGAATGCCACCAAGAGGTCAAGGAGAGTATGGGTGGATGTTTATGGTTTTATGGTTTTATTAAACACTTATAGGCCGCCCTTTTCCCTGAGGGGACTCAGGGCGGCTTACAATAATGAGGGAGGGGAGTGCAAGACAAGACATAAAAGAAAATGTGAATAAAAATAATTAACAATAAAAGCACAACATTCACTCGGCATTCGGGCAGGGAGAGAGTAAAGTCCTATCCCCAGGCCTGACGGGATAGCCAGATCTTAAGGGCCGTGCGGAAGGCCTGGACGGTGGTGAGGGTGCGGATCTCCACGGGGAGATTGTTCCACTGAATCCCACTCGGGTTGTTTAATGGTGCTTCCATGCCTCCTGCTCTGAATCTGAACCCTGCTCTGAATCTGAACCCTGCTCTGAATCTGAACCCTGCCCTGAATCTGAACCCTGCCCAGGGTCCCCCACATCTTCCATGGCAGACTCATAGGGTTCCTCGCTCTCCGAGTCCATCAGCAGCTCAACCGGATCCTGCTGGGCCACAACACACCACATTCCATTAGTTTTTGAATAACTTCCTCCTACGCTGGTATTTTCTCATTTTTCCAATTTTTTGCAAATACAGTTCTAGCTGCCGTTAAGACACTTACAATCAAAGATTTCAGATCTCTAGTGTATATTTCCGGTGTAATTCCCAATAAAAAAGAAATCTCTGGTTTAAAGTGTTTTTGTATCATTTTCTCCAATCATGTGTGGATTGCAGTCCAATATTTTTTTGGCTTCTATGCATGTCCACCACATATGGGAATATGAGCCCGGTGTCTGATGACATTTCCAACACTTTTCCGATTTGTTCTTGAACATTCTTGCTATTCTCGTCGGGGGGTAAATGTCACCTGCAAAACATCTTATAGAAAATTTTCTTTATATGCGGTTGACATTGTCATTTTATAATTTTGAGATGTGACAATTTCTGCCACTTCTCTAATTCAATCCCATGTCCAAAATTTCCCCCCCCCCAAGCTATCATAGGTTCCTTAACTTGTTCTTCCTCTAGCTTAACCTCTAGTAAGAGTTCATGTAATTTTTTGATTTCTTTTTCATCAGTACCTGTCAGAATTCTATCTAGCTCGGTCATTTTGTCATAGAAACCTTCTGTTTTACGATCTTTTGTCATATCTAGATTGTATTTGCACATATGAAAACCATCCTTATTCCTTCCTATTTCAACTCTTGCATAGATTTAAGTTCACCCTCTGCATTCAGTATTTCACCGTATCTGTTTCTTCCTTTTTGTATATTATTGGGTATGAAAAAGCTTCAGTTAGTTGATAGCCAGACTGGAATTTTTAAATAATGTTGCCTTTTAATCTTCTCCCAGTTTAATAGCAAAGCTTCCCGTAAATAGTGTCCCTGCCTTTTAGTTCCCTTGTACCATAAAAAAGCATGTCATCCCAAAAATAAATTATATCATTCTACAGTCAGTAATCTGGAATTCCTTAATGTTACCCAGTCCTTAACCCACATCAAACTTGTTGCCTGATAATATAATTCTCAGTTAGGCAGGCCCAATCCTCCTCTTATTCTAGCATCTTGTAACAAATTTAATTTTATTCTTGCTTTTTTTCCTCTGCCCAATGTACGTCAGCACTATTTTATTTAAACCGTCAAAGTAATCTTTCCCTAATCTAATTGGAATTGTCTGAAACAAATATAAAATTCTGGGTAAGGTGTTCATTTTGATTGTAGATATATTGTCAGCTGCGACTTCATTTAATAACCAGGAAAGAAGCCACTCAACTCCATTTGAATTGAAATCAAGTGTACTTTAACTAATTATAAATGAACAGTAGCAAAGCTAAGCTGAATCTGGTTAATTGGGCGCAAAAGCGAATAATATCATGTATAACTCAATCCCCTCCCCTTGGCACCCCCGTCCATAGTCCAATTATAATGCACCCAACTGTCAGGTGGGAGATAACTTCAAAAGTCATAACCAGGATGGAATGCCGGACAGTTAATCTTGACTGGAAACTCCCTTCCTCCACATGCGCAATGAGATGGTCAGGTCAGCATCTAGAATCTTCCTCCAGCACATCATGATTCCCCTCCCAAATACCATGCCCCCCCCTCCCCTTTTCAATGGCAGCCGAAGTAGTAGCAAAGCAGAGGCTGACATATTCTCCCTATCTTTGATAGTTGTAGATTTTCCCATTTCGTCAGATCCATCGCAATCTGCTGTTTAAGTTTATGGCAGTTGTTCTCTTTTGAGTGCACTGCATTTTGCGGTTAAATATATCCCCAAATATTTAACCTTATTTGTGACTTGAATCTCCAAGGCTTCTGCCAATTCGTCCTTTTGTCTTGATATATTCTTTGTCAAAATCTTCATTTTATCTTTCTTTATTCTCAAGCCTGCTACTTTTCCATATTTCTCTATTTTTTCTATCAATTTAGATGCAGTTTCTAATGGATTCTCTAAGGTGAAAACCAGATCATCTGCAAATGCTTGTAGTTTGTATTCTTCCATTTCAATTTTCATTCCTTCTGTTTTATTTCTTCTCTGATGTTTCAATTTAAAACTTCTAATGTTAAAACAAAAAGTAGAGGGGATAATGGGCAGCCTTGTCTCATCCCTTTCTTCATTTCAATAGAATCTGTCAGTTTTCCATTTCTCATCATCTTTTCTGTTTGTGATATATAGTTTGAGTAAATTTCTTATCAAAGCCCATCTGTTCCAGTTGTAACAACATAAATCACCAATTTATATTATCAAATGCTTTCTGTGCATCTAAGAACATCAAAGCCGTTTGTTTTTCAGAATGCGCCTCATAATACTCCAAAGTGTCCAGAATTATTCTCATATTATCTTTAATTTGTCTCTTTGGTAAAAACCCATCTTGAGCAGAGTGAATGAAACTATTTCAATATTTTTGAGCCGTTCTGCCAATATTGAAGCAAACAGCTTGTAACCTGAATTTAACAGAGAGACAGGTCTGTAATTCTTAATTTGTAATAGATCAGCTTCTTCATTTTGGCAGAAGTGCGATATATGCTTCTGACCATGATTTCGGTATCCTCTTCTCTGACATCACCTCATTCATAACTTCTAGTAATGGGAGAGACAACGATTCCTACAATCTTGCGTAAAATTCCACTGGCAGACCGTCTGGGCCTGGAGCCTTTCTGTTCCTCTGATTTATTGATATATTTGTCCCGCACAATGGAAGAAGGCCGTGAACTCAAGGTTGATGAGGTCCATGATTCTTTGGAGGCACCCTAGTGGGGAGTTGATGGAGTATTTGCTTCCCTCTCTCAGATGACCATCCTCTTTTTATCAGTTCTTTTGCAATATCATAGGTTGGGGGCCCTGCTAGTGATACCATCCAGGACTGGCATTATGGCAACCGTCCCAACTGTCCTTGTCAGCCTGACTTCAGGAAAAGGGCGGATCCCCTTCTGGCTCCACTGGTCATTGCCCCTCCCCCCTGTTGCAGAACTTGCAAAATGCAGAATACAGAACGAATTGGAAGAGTCAGTGATGATGTCAGCCTCTCTTTTGCTGCTTGCTTTTCGGCTGCCATTGAAACGGGGAGGGGGGGCATGGTAAATGGGTGAGGGGGAAGTATTCTGTGCAGGAGAGACTAATAAGGGAGTTGTTCTCACGCGCTTTTGCCTCAAACCTTGCTTTGCCTAGCTACTATCTACTCAAGACCAGTGAAAGTACTCTTAATTCTGCAAAATGGAGTTGAGAGGTTTCTTTCTTGGTTACTGAGCGAAGCAGCCCTGGCAGATGACAACAATGCTTCTTCATTCTCTGGGGTCTGTGGATGGCTTTACAATAGACATGTGTTCCTATTTTGCCTGTAGATTGTGGTCCAAGAATCAAAGGTCTTTGGATGGTAACCATCTCCTAAGTCAGCGGTTTACTTCAAAGGTTGCGTGTTCCCTCATTGGGTGCTTACCTTTCATTGGGAGCACGGAAGAAACCACCCCCGGTACCCCCACCTCTTTGATTTTCAAGTGCGGCTACTCGTGTGGTCTCTCAATACGGTCTTCAGCCTCTTCGCCTCCTTTGTCCCCGCATGAAAGAGGGAAAAGGGGCGAAAATCTCTGGACTTAATTATTTTAGTAAGCCAACCAGTCACATCTTTGATCTTTGCTCTTGGAAGACAGCAAACCATCTTTAGACTGGTTCACAAATTCATGGTTCACTGGCAAATCTCCTATCATCAACAGATGCTGTTTTATTTCTTTTTTCAAAACATCTGGCAGACCCTTTTTCTATAATTGGTACACTTGGTGATGGGCCTTCTCCAGCCGTCGGCTCACTTTCCTCCAACGGGAAGTCAGGAGATGGGCTGCTAACAACAAAAGGCGGCAATAATGTTGCCTTTTAATCTCCTCCCAATTTAATAGCAAAGCCTCACGTATGTAATGTCTTCTAAAATACCCCCCTGCCTTTTATTTCCCTTGTACCCTAGGAAAGCGTACCATCCCAAGAGCAAATCATGTCCTCCTACAGTCAATACTCTAGAATTTCTTAATGTTATCCATTCCTTAAGTAGCTGCGAACTTGCGTCCTCCTTCATTGCTGCGGTTGCTATTGTTCGTGTTTCCTCCTCTGACCGCTCGCTTTTGTTCTTGCGATCTGGTGGTAGGTTTCCTCCCTGTCTGTCCCAAGTGGCCCCTGGGCCCCCCCATGCAGGGGGCATTCGTAGATTACACTGGAAGTGTTTGACACCTGCAAGTGATCTTTACGATGCCTTTTTGGTTGAGTTGGCCAAGATCAACGTTCAGTTGGGCGACCATTGTTCTCCTCCGGAGAGTAAATATTTGACGCCAAGGAGAAAAGGCTGTTCTTTGGTTCTCCTGGACGATCCTTGCCAGAAAATCCATTTAAATGGTTTAGAGAATTCACAGCAGAATCCAACCTCTTGAAGTGAGAGTGACAAAGGTTGGCTTCCACATAGACAGTGATCTTGACGAAGCTCATGGTCACAGCACAAGTATTCCCAGGAAACACATTAGATAAATTCTCAGTCAGAAACAACTTTATCCTGCAAAGCAATGCAATCCAGAAAAAAAGTTGGCTGATGGACTATTTGCTTCCCTCTCTCAGATGACCATCCTCTTTTTATCAGTTCTTTTGCAATATCATAGGTTGGGGGCCCTGCTAATGATACCATCCGAGGCTGGCATTATGGCGACAGTCACAACTCCTGTTGGTGAAAACCAAGTCTTCATGGCATCATGGAAGTGTGTATTTGGTTCCTTTTGTCTGAGATCTCCAAGATACTTTTTTAAATTGGTTGCTTTGCGATGTCACATGTTGTGTTCCCTGCTAACGATGTCCTTTGAGGGCTTCCGCTTTAATTTAATTTTAATTTAATTAACCACATTTATATGCTGCCCAGTCCCGAAGGACTCCGGGCGGCTTACAAAAATAAAGAGGGGGAAAAAAGACACATAACGAACACATAACAAAAGAGAACGGTTTAAAATCGCAACACCTCATACATTCATTCTAATTGGGGCTGGACCTCAACAGTGAGGTCAACAGCCCCAGGCCTGCCGGAACAGCCAGGTTTTTACAGCTTTCCTGAAGGCCATGAGAGAGGGAATTGCCAGTTAACAAGCCAGGACTGGTGGCACGTATTTCTGGTTGAACTCTTGATGGGTTCTTCTTACATGAGGAAACAGACCACAAAGGGGTCCTGTTTTGGCCCTCGGGTGATGGCAGTCGCATCTCGGAGAGGCTGCTGCAGCGCGTTCGGACTTCGGCTTTTACAGCTTCCCTGAAGGCCATGAGATTGGGTACGGTCCGGATCTCTGGGGGTAGCTGGTTCCAAACAGTCGGAGCAGCCACAGAGAAGGCTCTCCTCCGGGGGCCCGCCAGCCAGCACTGTCCGGCTGACGGCATCTGAAGGAGGCCCAATCTGTGGGATCTTAACTGGCTGCTGGGAGGTATGTGGCAGCAGGCGGTCTCGAAGCTTTGAGTTGGGTTTGGTTCTATCTTCTGTGACTTCCCTTTCCTTGCGTTTTCGTGACTCTCCCCATCACCTCCTGTGGGTTTTAAAAGCTGCTTCTAAGTCGCAAAGAATTTTTTAACCGGTTAGCCTCACCTGTGTGTTGTGGCCGGGGCCTTCCCTGGGGAGGGGATTGTGGTTCCACAACTGGGCGTGTTGACAAACCCATCCTCCTACCTCCTTGTTCCTGGGGATCCGCTTCAGCCGCCTGGTTTGCGGTTTTTGCCTTCCTTATTTCAGCTTGTCTGCAAGATGTAACCTTGATGGTCAGCATTTTTGTGTGTTGTGGGTCATGCTGTCTTTCCAGTTGCTCTTTGAGGGGGGATCTCTGGTGTGCTGGCCTTTGTTTAGTCTGAGTTGAGCATCAGGATAATTAGCAGCGTTGTTTGTGTGGCTCCCGTGAATTACAGCCCATCCAGCTGTGTGAGGTTTATTGATGCTCACGGCTGGCTTGGCGGCTTCTCGGTCTGGGCGGGAGGAGAAAGGAAAGGTGCTTTGTTGGCTGCTGGCTGGCTGCAGCCTCTCAGCATGGGCTTTGGAGTGATGGCACTGCTGGGCTCGGCTTCAGTTTATCTGCAGCATTTCCCAAATCCAAGCCTCCCCCTCCCATCCCCCTCGGTTGCTTCTTGAGTTCATGGCTGTCCCCTTCCCTGGCTGCAAATATTTCCTGATGACTCCACCCCCAATTGCAAAACATATGCATGAATGTTTGAAAGGAAGCAGGAGGAGAATAAAGCCACACCGGTCTTTCAGCCAACTCCCAACAAAAGGTTTTGAAAAATGTACAAAATCATCTGAAACACTATGAAATGCAGCCCGTTAAAACATAACATGTTGAAGAGCACAAAGAACTTCCACCTTCCACCTCAAACTTCTAATGTGCAGTTATCCCATTTTACTCCATTCCCTTCCAGCCCCGATGGTTTCACCAACTTTGGCCAATAAAATGTCGGCAGCCAAACAGCCAAGCTCAGAAAGCACTTAAAGGACCCCACAATCCTCCTCTCCACACACCCTCTTCCCTCCTGGCGATGATGAGGTTACTTAGTTTGGTAAAGAAAAGTCAGCGAGAAAACAAGCAGAGCCCCCTGGACCCCCCCACTGTCCAACGTTACCCTCATGCTGGAGGGTCTTCAAAACTTTGTGGAGATTTTTTAAAAAAGGGGAGACCTGCTGGACTTCAGTCATCTTTGGTGTCTCATTTCTATATCAACAGCCTCAAATTTCTCGCTTAAAAAAAATCAGTCCAACATCCCTTTCTAGAAAAATAATAATAATAATTTCTGCTCCGGCAAAGATGCAGCAGCCCCAATTGCATTTAAGCGTCTTCCTCTCCCTCTGTTTTAGAAGGCGAAGTTTTAATTACTATTATTAGATTTCTAGCCACCCATTTCATCCCCAAGCGACTCTGGGATGTAGTTTTCCATATTGGGGCGTGAAACAGAATAAGTCCCGGGACCCATTGAAAAACTGGCCTCATCAAGATAAAGTCCCTATTTTCACTAGAGAAGATGAGGTTAGAAAACGGCCTTGGAGACCATCAAACTGTCACTTCCCACTTTTGTTTTAAGGAACAATTGTTGCATTTGTGATGACAATGGTTGGATTTCTTAACTGCACACGTGTCCTATGTAGCTGGTGGATGTTAAGCTGCTCGGATTGTGGGTAGTTGTGGCTTGTGGCTGAATATCATGCAGGTGTTCATTGAAAGCGGAGAGTAGGGCTTATTGCTGAGTGAACGCTGGTCTTGGGAAAGAGACCTTTTATTTTATAGGTTTATAGGTTTTATTGACATTTGTAGGCCGCCCTTTTCCCTGAGGGGACTCAGGGCGGCTCACAGAAAACCAAGGGAGGGGGAATACAGCATTAAGACGACAACATATAATAAAATCAACACCATACATTCAATATTCGGGCGGGGTAACGGTCCTTATCCCCAGGCCTGACGGGCGAGCCAGTTCTTCAAGGCTGTGCGGAAGGCTTGGACGGTGGAGAGGGTACGAATCTCCACGGGGAGCTCGTTCCAAAGGGTCGGGGCGACTGCTGAGAAGGCCCTCCTCCTTGTAGTTGCCAGCCGACACTGGCTGGCCGATGGAATGCGGAGGAGGCCCAGTCTATGCGATCTTATAGGTCGTAGGGAGGTAATCGGCAGAAGGCGGTCTCTCAAGTATCCAGATCCACTGCCATGTAGGGCTTTATGGGTGAGTAAAAGCACCTTGAAGCGCATCCGGAGATCGACAGGTAGCCAGCGCAGCTCGCGGAGGATAGGTGTTATGCGGGTGAATCGGGGTGCACCCGCGATCACTCGCGCGGCCGCGTTCTGCACTAACTGAAGTCGCCGGATGCTCCTCAAGGGCAGCCCCATGTAGAGCACATTGCAGTATTCCAGCCTAGAGAGCACAAGGGCCCGAGTGACTGTTGTGAGTGCCTCCCGGTTCAGGTAGGGTCGCAACTGGCGCACCAGGCGTACCTGGGCGAATGCCCCCCTGGTCACAGCCGCTAAATGGTGGTCGAATGACAGCTGTGGATCCAGGAGGACTCCCAGATTGCGAACCCTCTCTGAGGGGTATAAAATTTGACCCCCCAGCCTGAGTGTTGGAATGTTGGCCAAATCTTTGGGAGGGAAACACAACAGCCACTCGGTCTTTTCTGGGTTGAGCACAAGCTTGTTAATCCTCATCCAGTCCATAACGGCCTCAAGACCCCGGCCCATCACGTCAACCGCTTCATTGATTTGGCACGGGGCGGACAGATACAATTGAGTATCGTCCGCATATTGATGGTATCTAATCCCGTGCCTGCGGATGATCTCTCCCAGCGGTTTCATGTAGATGTTGAATAGCAGGGGGGATAAGACCGAACCCTGCGGCACCCCATAATTTAGGGGCCTTGGGGACGATCTCTGCCCTCCCACTAACACCGACTGCGACCTGTCCGAGAGGTAGGAGGAGAACCACCGTAGCATGGTGCCTCCCACTCCCACCTCCCGCAGTCTTCGCAGAAGGATACCATGGTCGATGGTATCGAAAGCCGCTGAGAGGTCAAGGAGGACCAGGATGGAGGGATGTCCTTCATCTCTGGCTCTCCAAAGATCATCCATCAATGCGACCAAAGCGGTTTCTGTGCTGTAACCGGGTCTGAAGCCAGACTGGAAGGGGTCTAGATAGTTTGCTTCCTCCAAGGACCGTTGGAGCTGAAAGGCCACCACCTTCTCAACAACCTTCCCCAGAAAGGGGAGGTTGGAGACCGGGCGATAGCTGTTAAGAACAGCTGGATCCAAGGATGGTTTCTTCAGGAGGGGTCTCACCACCGCCTCTTTCAATGAGGCGGGGAAGTTCCCCTCCCGAAGGGAGGCGGTTACAACCGCCTGGATCCAGCCTCGTGTCACCTCACTGCAGTTAGCAACCAGCCATGAGGGACACGGATCCAGAACACAGGTGGAGGAACTTACAGCTCTCATGGCCTTGTCCACATCCCCGGGGATAACGTCCTGAAACTCAACCCAGAGCTGTTCTACTTGGTCCCCCTGTGCCTCGGCTGGAACTGCGGGTGTGGAGTCCAAGTCCGACCGAAACCGAGCAATTTTGTCCGCTAAGAATTGGGCATATTCTTCCGCTCTGCCCTGCAGGGGTTCCCCCGTCTCCCTTTTGTTTAATAGGGAGCGGGTTATCCTGAACAGGGCGGCTGGACGGGACTCAGCGGATGCAACCAGGGAGGCTATGTGTGATCTTTTAGCTGTCCTAAGTGCCCTAGTATATTCCCTGGTGCAGGTGGTTACCATTGCTCGGTTCGATTCGGACTTATCGGACCTCCAACGGTGCTCTAGGCATCTCCTCCGGCGCTTCATTTCCCGGAGCTCCTCGGTGAACCAAGGAGGCCTCCGGGATCCGCCGCCTCGGAGGGGCCGCAGTGGCGCAATCCGGTCGAGGGCCTCTGATGCTGCCGAGTGCCACGCAGCAGCCAGAGTCTCCACCGGACTGTGGGCGAAAGTGTCAGGAATAACCCCAAGCTCTGTCTGGAACCTTGATGGCTCCATAAGACGCCTGGGGCGGAACCACCTGGTCGGTTCCTCCTCCCTACAGTGGGGGTTTGGCCTCCGGAAGTCGAGCCTCAGCAGGCAATGGTCTGACCACGACAGGGGTATGATGTCACTCCCCCTCAGACCAAGATCATAAATCCACTGCTCCGAGAGAAATACAAGGTCAAGCATGTGTCCCGCTGTATGGGTTGGGCCTCGAATTACTTGGGTCAAGCCCATGGCTGTCATGGAAGCCATGAACTCCCTCGTCCCATCAGAGTTTTCACCGAGCGATGGCAGATTAAAGTCCCCCAGGACCATCAGCCTAGGGAACTCAATCGCCAGCTCGGCTACCGACTCGAGGAGCGAGGGGAGGGCTGCTGCAACGCTGTTGGGAGGCAGGTACGTTAGCAGCAAACCCACTTGACCCTTGAGGTCCAACTTTAGCAGCAAAGACTCACACCCGACAATCTCCGGAGCAGGGACCCTGCGAGGAACTAACGACTCCCGGATAACAGCGGCCACACCCCCACCCCTTCCCTGGGCTCTCGGCTGATGCAGCACCTGAAATCCCTCTGGGCACAGCTCTACAAGGGGGACTCCTCCCTCTGGGCCCAGCCAGGTTTCAGTAATACATGCCAGGTCTGCCCTCTCGTCTATAATTAAGTCCCGGACGAGAGGAGCTTTATGAACAACAGACCTGGCATTTAGCGACAACAGCCTGAGACCAGGGTCCTGACTACTCACGCCATCTGGTCTTGGAGTGGGACTCCCAGGGCCGGAAGGAGGGATCTCTGTAATGTAGCGAACCCTCCTTCCCCGGTAATGGCCTGCCCTGAAGTCCCCGCCGTATCTGCCCCTCCCTGTTACGACCGCAATACCCCGACCCTCTCCCGTGTCTCTAGTCCCCCCAACCACCCCTCCAGCCCCCGCAACTCCCGGCAGGTCCTCCGAATCACACATACTCATACACTCCCCCAAACAGTCCCCACGTAATCGTTAAAAACACAAAAATATACAACAATATAATCATAAAAAGTGGGACATTCATTCATCTCATACATACCTCATGCATAGCCCGTACAAAGAGAGAAAAAAGAAGAAAGTAAAGAAAGAATAAAGGTTAAAATAGTTGCGCAATTAATTAAAAGTTTTTAGGTGCGAGTTCGGTTCGTTACTGTCAACTGTCCATCTGTTGCCCAGACCAAAGTGTCCTTCTGGGAATAGAAACCAGTAGTGATGATGGTAGTAGTCAGGGCTAAGACAAACAGGATCACAAGCCCTAGGTCTATGGGTGAGGGAAATCTGGTAGGCGAAGTCCCAAGCGGCAGGGAACCAATGTTGGTAAAATAGGCAGCGTTGATAGAGAGAGTAGTGTTGATAACCAAGGCAGAGTTGGTAAAAGAGACAGTGCTGGAACAGGGGTCTATATTGCTGGAAGAAATAGTAATAGCAGCGGTATTGATAAAAGGGGACAGCATTGGTGAGGGAAGTAATGTTGTTAAAAACAATGGTGTCGCTGTAAAGCCGAGTTAAGTATGGAGGGGAGGGGCATCCGGAAAAGGCTCCAGCCACGGCATGTCCAGTCAGCCGCCCGCTTTGCCTAAGCCGGACAAAGCCCCCGTTCGTATTTCCCAGCTCCAACCAATGATGATAAATCCTCAGCCCAGCCAAAGTCACCATAAAAACCCCCAGTTCTCTGAGCTGTCCGCCACTCTGTCCACCGAGTTGTTCTCCAGGCTTCAGAGCTTGTAAAGATGAAAATAGGGAAGGGGCCAAAGAACCCCTCCGTTGTTGAAGCCGCCGCGGCACGCCCTTACTTGTCTCCGCTCCCAGTGCCACCATGGAGCTGCTGCGCTTATCGCCTGGGATGCCCAGCCACCGCTGGGGCCGCCGGAGCCACCATAAAACGCTCTTCGTCGCCCCCTCCTCCACCATGACCATGCGGCCGCCGCGGCCGCCGCGCCCGCCAGCAGGGACGCCCAGCCGCGTTGGAGAATTTAAAATCCCGGCTCGGCCGAAGGCGTCGATTTTCCTCAGCTCGTGGCTCGTACAGGTCCTCCGAGTTTCTGGCATCCCGGAGGACCCTGGTGAGGGCGGTGAGAGGCTAATTCCACGGGCTCCTAGAGCTTTTTTCGCCAGGTCTTCTGCGACGAAGGAGCCCTGGCCGCCATTCCAATTCTCGCACATGCGCTTCTATTTTGTTAACCCTGGTTGATGGCTGTTAGTAGACTGCCTCGTCTGAGGTCCATGGCCTGGCATTGGCCAGCGGCTGCTTGAGGGATGGACTGGAAAGCTGTTGTTGGCCCAAAGGCCAAGAGTTTAGTGGCAGAATCTCCACAGCATGGAACTTGGAAGTTGGGCTTCCCTTGTTGACTGTGTGTTTCAACTGCTGAGCAGGCCAGTCAGTCCCAGGTCTCTGGATGGCCAGGGTCAAATATCTGCAGGTTCTGTCAAAATAAGCCGGGGGGGAGGCCTACCCCCTTCTGCGACCTGGATTTGTCCAGTGGTTCCAAGTGTTCACTGAAAGCGGAGAGCGGGGGGCTATTGCTGAATGAAAACTGGTCTTGGGGAAGAGACCATTTATTCTGTTAACCCTGCTTGGTGGCTCTTAGTAGACTGCGTCCTCTGAGGTCCCTGGCCTGGCTTTGCCCAGGTGCTGAATAGAATCTCGGGCAGTTTTGGAAGCTTAGCTCTTTCCAGATATTAACTGGATTGCCAAGAGCAGAAATCTGCCGCATCTTGTCAGTCTTGGCTCTTGTGAAAGGAACACAAGGAGAGTCTTTAAACTCCTCCTTTTCGAATTGCCAAGGCAGGGCTCCTTCAGACAACCAATGCAGGAATTCCTCGGTCAGGCAGCACATGTCAAATGTAGCTCAACACCCTGAACGTGTCTTTTCAGTAGAACAGAGGGGTCGCCACTGGCTATTCCCAAAGCCTGATTGGTCCAAAGACGGAGGGAATCTTCTTTTAATGCACCCCACCATTCCCTCTGGCTCCCAGGTCCCTCGAGGTCAACTGATGAACACTGGGCGCTGGGCGGAGGAAATTCGCTCTGCTTGCTGGCTGACCGGCCGGCTGGCCGTGGGGTGAGGAGGGGCAGTTCGGCCAGCGGGGGTCACGGCGGCGTTGGCGCTCAGTCTGTGGCTCTCCCGGCACCGCTGTTCTACTCTAGGCTTAGCGAGGGGAGGGAAGGGGGGGAGAGAAATTGCAGGGCTTTCCAAAAATAGCCGCCTGGGCGCCTGGCGGGGAAGCTAGCACATCAGCTGCACCTTGGACTCCCAGCCCTTCGTTTCCCCGGAGCAGCGGCTGGACGCGAGCGGCTGAGGCTTTCGCTTCAAGCTTGATTTTTTTTAATCAACTACCTTAATGTTCTTTTTTTTGAAAGATCAAACTGGTCTTTCAGATGCCAAAGCACCATTTGCAAAATAAAATAAAAATATATGAAATAAAAGGAAATTAATTTAGATTAAAGTTCTTTGACTTGGCAACTTCAGAAAAGGGAAGCACCCGGAAGCTTCCCTCCCTGGATATAGTTGTTCCTCTTAAGTTTCTCACTCGGAGGACGGGCTCTGGTCAATCGCAGGCCCAATAGGAAGCGGCCTCTGCTCCTTCCCTGCTGCTTCTTGAAAGGCCGGTGTGCCAGGGATGCTCCCTCCTCCTGGCTCCACACCAAAGGCAGCTTCCGTGACTCTTTTGCCAACTATACGTAGAGTGGGGATGATTGGAATCTGACACCCAAGGCCCAGCTTTTCTCTGAATTCGTTGGGGCTCTGGAACTCAGCAAACTCAGCTTGGGATAAGCAACCTTCATCCTGCTTAGTCGCAACTTCAGGACACAACTGCCTGTCATTCGTCAGATTGAAAATTTGGCAATCATGTTTCTCGGTATCAACAGTTTTACAGATCCCAAGAATTCCCCTCCGATGCCACGAAGGGATAAGGATGGGCGCCTCCATCTGTGCCTCCAAATCATTTCCTTTGTGTCGTGGTGCAGTTTTCCAACATCTTTTATGTATTGATTGATTGAATTTTCTTCAAAAGACAAAAGACAAATTTACACTTACAACAGCTTTTCCATATCGGTATCAATATCTTTCGTAACAATCTCTATCTCCATTTCACTATCCTAAGTTATATCCTTATTTAAATTACAAGAACATCAAATCAATATTTTACATTTCTTATACCTTTTACATTCTATATATTATACTTTAACATGTAGGTCTCTAGTTATTCGGGTTTTCTCCCGCGTAAAATTGGAGATGTCTTGGCGACGTTTCGACAAAGTCTCATTCGTCATCTTCAGGCTTCTTCAGGCTTGGTGCTTCCAGGAGCAATGTGAGATCTCGGCTGTTTCTTCCTTTTAACTGCCAGTGGAGGTTTGAACTGATTGGGTGGGAGCTTGGCTGTGTCCTGATTGGGTGAAGGTGTGTTCTGATTGGTTGGGGGTTTGTGTTTCATGTAAGGATAGGAGGGGTTTAAAGAGGCTAAATGTGCATTTGCAGTCTGGCTCTGGTCCTTGGTCGTGCCTCCACATCGGTGTGGGTTTTTGTCTGCTTTCTTTGTGGATGTTTGGTGGTGACATCCTGTGTGATTCTTGTGTGTGTGGGCCTGGTGTCATTCATCATGTTCGGGACTCGTTTATCAATAAGGGCAGGCTTCCAAATGGCTGGCAGGCGGGAGGTATCGTCCCGCCTGTTCATGCTGTGTGGGCGTTTTTCTATTTCAATGGCTTCTCTGATTATTCGGTTGTTGAAATATACTTTAACATTTTATACCTTAGGTTTGAGTTCTAACCTTGGTCCGCTGTGATTTCTTCTAATCACATCTGGGTATTTCGCCAAAAACCTTTTGCTTTTTTACATGTCCACCAGATGTGGTAGTAAGTGCCCCCTACTTGATTACATTTACAGCCATTTGGGGATACATTGCTAAACATTTTGGCCAGTCTTGCTGGAGGTAGGTGCCACCTATAGAACATTTTGTATAGATTCTCTTTATATGATGTGGCCAAGGTTAATTTTCTATTTTTTCCCCATAATTGTTGCCAGTTTTCAAAATTAATGTTATACCCAAAATTTTGGGCCGCACTGTAGTTCTCCATTCTTCCAAGTTGTTTCTCTCATATCATCTAATTAATGTCTGATAAGATTCAAACTTGGAATTTATTTATGAAGCACAAAATACCTGCTGTAGAAAAATACCAATGTATTGTTGTCAATCTACACAGATTGCAAAAATCTGCAAATAAACAACTACAAGTCCCACAGGGGAAAAGGAAGCCGCTGTTGCTCTTTGACCACCACCAACCCATGGCTCTATTTTCATTCCTTTTGGATCCTTCTAGAAGGACGTGTTGTTTTTGTAAGTTCAATTGTAAGCTGTTGTTTTCCCCCACTAAGATCAAAGAACTGGGCTCAGATTCTGGGTTTTCTTTGGGGGGGGGCAAGTCAAGGGGAGGCATTATGTGATCATTGGCTGCTGTTTTCTTAGCTTAGATCACCCAATCATTAGAGGAGTTTTCCACAGGTCCCTCTCCCCATCCTTTGTTCGGAAGGGAAGGGAAGTCAGTCGGAGGGCTGGAATAATTGCAGAGAGCACATGATTGTTTCTGAAAAGGAAGAGAATCAGCAGCAACTATCATGTTTGTGATGTTCCTTTATGGTCTTTCAGATGCCAAAGCACCATTTGCAAAATAAAATAAAAATATATGAAATAAAAGGAAATTAATTTAGATTAAAGTTCTTCGACTTGGCAACTTCATAAAAGGCCAGCACCCGGAAGCTTCCCTCCCTGGATATAGTTGTTCCTCTTAAGTTTCTCACTCGGAGGACGGGCTCTGGTCAATCACAGGCCCAATAGGAAGCGGCCTCTGCTCCTTCCCTGCTGCTTCTTGAAAGGCCGGAGTGCCAGGGACGCTCCCTCCTCCTCCTGGCTCCACACCAAAGGCAGCTTCCGTGGCTCTTTTGCCAACTATACGTAGAGTGGGGATGATTGGAATCTGACACACAAGGCCCAGCTTTACTCTGAATTCGTTGGGGCTCAGGAAACTCAGCTTGGGATAAGCAACCTCCATCCTGCTTAGTCTCAACTTCAGGACACAACTGCCTGTCATTCGTCAGATTGAAAATTTGGCAATCATGTTTCTCGGTATCAACAGTTTTACAGATCCCGAGAATTCCCCTCCGATGCCACGAAGGGATAAGGATGGGTGCCTCCATCTGTCCCTCCAAATCATTTCCTTTGTGTCATGGTGCAGTTTTCCAACATCTTTTGCCTATTGATTGATTGAATTTTCTTCAAAAGACAAAAGACCAATTTACACTTACAACAGCTTTTCCATATCGGTATCAATATCTTTCGTAACAATCTCTATCTCCATTTCACTATCCTAAGTTATATCCTTATTTAAATTACAAGAACATCAAATCAATATTTTACATTTCTTATACCTTTTACATTCTATATATTATACTTTAACATGTAGGTCTCTAGTTATTCGGGTTTTCTCCCGCGTAAAGTTGGAGATGTCTTGGCGACGTTTCGACAAAGTCTCATTCATCATCTTCAGGCTTCTTCAGGCTTGGTGCTTCCAGGAGCAATGTGAGATCTCGGCTGTTTCTTCCTTTTAACTGCCAGTGGGGGTTTGAACTGATTGGGTGGGAGCTTGGCTGTGTCCTGATTGGGTGGAGGTGTGTCCTGATTGGGTGGAGGTGTGTTCTGATTGGTTGGGGGTTTGTGTTTCATGTAAGGATAGGAGGGGTTTAAAGAGGCTAAATGTGCATTTGCAGTCTGGCTTCTGGTCCTTGGTCGTGCCTCCTCATCGGTGTGGGTTTTTGTCTGCTTTCTTTGTGGATGTTTGGTGGTGACATCCTGTGTGATTCTTGTGTGTGTGGGCCTGGTGTCATTCATCATGTTCGGGACTCGTTTATCAATAAGGGCAGGCTTCCAAATGGCTGGCAGGCGGGAGGTATCGTCCCGCCTGTTCATGCTGTGTGGACGTTTTTCTATTTCAATGGCTTCTCTGATTATTCGGTTGTTGAAATATACTTTAACATTTTATACCTTAGGTTTGAGTTCTAACCTTGGTCCGCTGTGATTTCTTCCAATCACATCTGGGTATTTCGCCAAAAACCTTTTGCTTTTTTACATGTCCACCAGATGTGGTAGTAAGTGCCCCCTACTTGATTACATTTACAGCAATTTGGGGATACATTGCTAAACATTTTGGCCAGCCTAGCTGGAGGTAGGTGCCACCTATAGAACATTTTGTATAGATTCTCTTTATATGATGTGGCCAAGGTTAATTTTCTATTTTTTCCCCATAATTGTTGCGATTTTCCAAAATTAATGTTATACCCAAAATTTTGGGCCGCACTGTAGTTCTCCATTCTTCCAAGTTGTTTCTCTCATATCATCTAACTAATGTCTGATAAGATTCAAATTTGGAATTTATTTATGAAGCACAAAATACCTGCTGTAGAAAAATACCAATGTATTGTTGTCATGAGATAATCTACACAGATTGCAAAAATCTGCAAATAAACAACTACAAGTCCCACAGGGGAAAAGGAAGCCTCTGTTGCTCTTTGACCCCCACCAACCCATGGCTCTATTCTCATTCCTTTTGGATCCTTCTAGAAGGACGTGTTGTTTTTGTAAGTTCAATTGTAAGCTGATGTTTTCCCCCACTAAGATCAAAGAACTGGGCTCAGATTCTGGGTTTTCTTTGGGGGGGGGGCAAGTCAAGGGGAGGCATTACGTGATCATTGGCTGCTGCCTTCTTAGCTTAGATCACCCAATCATGAGGAGTTTTCCACAGGTCCCTCTCCCCATCCTTTGTTCGAAAGGGAAGGGAAGTCAGTCGGAGGGCTGGAATAAGGCCTTGCAGAGAACACATGACTATTATTTTTTGAAAAGGAAGAAAATCAGCAGCAACTATCATGTTTGTGATGTTCCTTTATGGTCGTTCAGACGCCAAAGCACCATTTGCAAAATAAAAAAAATATATATGAAATAAAAAGAAATTAATTCAGATTAAAGTTCTTCGACGTGGCAACTTCAGAAAAGGCAAGCACCCGGAAGCTTCCCTCCCTGGATATAGTTGTGCCTCTTAAGTTTCCCACTCGGAGGACGGGCTCTGGTCAATCGCAGGCCCAATAGGAAGCGGCCTCTGCTCCTTCCCTGCTGCTTCTTGAAAGGCCGGAGTGCCAGGGACGCTCCCTCCTCCTCCTGGCTCCACACCAAAGGCAGCTTCCGTGGCTCTTTTGCCAACTATACGTAGAGTGGGGATGATTGGAATCTGGCACACAAGGCCCAGCTTTACGCTGAATTCGTTGGGGCTCAGCAAACTCAGCTTGGGATAAGCAACCTCCATCCTGCTTAGTCGCAACTTCAGGACACAACTGCCTGTCATTCGTCAGATTGAAAATTTGGCAATCATGTTTCTCGGTATCAACAGTTTTACAGATCCCGAGAATTCCCCTCCGATGCCACGAAGGGATAAGGATGGGCGCCTCCATCTGTGCCTCCAAATCATTTCCTTTGTGTCATGGTGCAGTTTTCCAACATCTTTTATGTATTGATTGATTGAATTTTCTTCAAAAGACAAAAGACAAATTTACACTTACAACAGCTTTTCCATATCGGTATCAATATCTTTCGTAACAATCTCTATCTCCATTTCACTATCCTAAGTTATATCCTTATTTAAATTACAAGAACATCAAATCAATATTTTACATTTCTTATACCTTTTACATTCTATATATTATACTTTAACATGTAGGTCTCTAGTTATTCGGGTTTTCTTCCACGTAAAATTGGAGATGTCTTGGCGACGTTTCGACAAAGTCTCATTCGTCATCTTCAGGCTTCTTCAGGCTTGGTGCTTCCAGGAGCAATGTGAGATCTCGGCTGTTTCTTCCTTTTAACTGCCAGTGGGGGTTTGAACTGATTGGGTGGAGGTGTGTTCTGATTGGTTGGGGGTTTGTGTTTCATGTAAGGATAGGAGGGGTTTAAAGAGGCTAAATGTGCATTTGCAGTCTGGCTTCTGGTCCTCGGTCGTGCCTCCTCATCGGTGTGGGTTTTTGTCTGCTTTCTTTGTGGATGTTTGGTGGTGACATCCTGTGTGATTCTTGTGTGTGTGGGCCTGGTGTCATTCATCATGTTCGGGACTCGTTTATCAATAAGGGCAGGCTTCCAAATGGCTGGCAGGCGGGGGGTATCGTCCCGCCTGTTCATGCTGTGTGGGCGTTTTTCTATTTCAATGGCTTCTCTGATTATTCGGTTGTTGAAATATACTTTAACATTTTATACCTTAGGTTTGAGTTCTAACCTTGGTCCGCTGTGATTTCTTCCAATCACATCTGGGTATTTCGCCAAAAACCTTTTGCTTTTTTACATGTCCACCAGATGTGGCAGTAAGTGCCCCCTACTTGATTACATTTACAGCAATTTGGGGATACATTGCTAAACATTTTGGCCAGTCTTGCTGGAGGTAGGTGCCACCTATAGAACATTTTGTATAGATTCTCTTTATATGATGTGGCCAAGGTTAATTTTCTATTTTTTCCCCATAATTGTTGCGATTTTCCAAAATTAATGTTATACCCAAAATTTTGGGCCGCACTGTAGTTTTCCATTCTTCCAAGTTGTTTCTCTCATATCATCTAATTAATGTCTGATAAGATTCAAACTTGGAATTTATTTATGAAGCACAAAATACCTGCTGTAGAAAAATACCAATGTATTATTATCCTGAGATAATCTACACAGATTGCAAAAATCTGCAAATAAACAACTACAAGTCCCACAGGGGAAAAGGAAGCCGCTTTTGCTCTTTGACCACCACCAACCCATGGCTCTATTCTCATTCCTTTTGGATCCTTCTAGAAGGACGTGTTGTTTTTGTAAGTTCAATTGTAAGCTGTTGTTTTCCCCCACTAAGATCAAAGAACTGGGCTCAGATTCTGGGTTTTCTTTGGGGGGGGGGCAAGTCAAGGGGAGGCATTATGTGATCATTGGCTGCTGCCTTCTTAGCTTAGATCACCCAATCATGAGGAGTTTTCCACAGGTCCCTCTCCCCATCCTTTGTTCGAAAGGGAAGGGAAGTCAGTCGGAGGGCTGGAATAATGCCTTGCAGAGAGCACATGATTATTATTTTTTGAAAAGGAAGAAAATCAGCAGCAACTATCATGTTTGTGATGTTCCTTTATGGTCTTCCAGATGCCAAAGCACCATTTGCAAAATAAAATAAAAATATATGAAATAAAAAGAAATTAATTTAGATTAAAGTTCTTCGACTTGGCAACTTCATAAAGGGCAAGCACCCGGAAGCTTCCCTCCCTGGATATAGTTGTGCCTCTTAAGTTTCTCACTCGGAGGACGGGCTCTGGTCAATCGCAGGCCCAATAGGAAGCGGCCTCTGCTCCTTCCCTGCTGCTTCTTGAAAGGCCGGTGTGCCAGGGACGCTCCCTCCTCCTGGCTCCACACCAAAGGCAGCTTCCATGGCTCTTTTGCCAACTATACGTAGAGTGGGGATGATTGGAATCCAACACCCAAGGCCCAGCTTTACTCTGAATCCGTTGGGGCTCTGTAACTCAGGAAACTCAGCTTGGGATAAGCCACCTTCATCCTGCTTAGTCTCAACTTCAGGACACAACTGCCTGTCATTCGTCAGATTGAAAATTTGGCAATCAGGTTTCTCGGTATCAACAGTTTTACAGATCCCGAGAATTCCCCTCCGATGCCACGAAGGGATAAGGATGGGCGCCTCCATCTGTGCCTCCAAATCATTTCCTTTGTGTCGTGGTGCAGTTTTCCAACATCTTTTGCGTATTGATTGATTGAATTTTCTTCAAAAGACAAAAGACAAATTTACACTTACAACAGCTTTTCCATATCGGTATCAATATCTTTCGTAACAATCTCTATCTCCATTTCAGTATCCTAAGTTATATCCTTATTTAAATTACAAGAACATCAAATCAATATTTTACATTTCTTATACCTTTTACATTCTATATATTATACTTTAACATGTAGGTCTCTAGTTATTCGGGTTTTCTCCCGCGTAAAATTGGAGATGTCTTGGCGATGTTTCGACGAAGTCTCATTCATCATCTTCAGGCTTCTTCAGGCTTGGTGTTTCCAGGAGCAATGTGAGATCTCGGCCGTTTCTTCCTTTTAACTGCCAGTGGGGGTTTGAACTGATTGGGTGGGAGCTTGGCTGTGTCCTGATTGGGTGGAGGTGTGTTCTGATTGGTTGGGGGTTTGTGTTTCATGTAAGGATAGGAGGGGTTTAAAGAGGCTAAATGTGCATTTGCAGTCTGGCTTCTGATCCTTGGTCGTGTTTCCTCATCGGTGTGGGTTTTTGTCTGCTTTCTTTGTGGATGTTTGGTGGTGACATCCTGTGTGATTCTTGTGTGTGTGGGCCTGGTGTCATTCATCATGTTCGGGACTCGTTTATCAATAAGGGCAGGCTTCCAAATGGCTGGCAGGCGGGAGGTATCGTCCCGCCTGTTCATGCTGTGTGGACGTTTTTCTATTTCAATGGCTTCTCTGATTATTCGGTTGTTGAAATATACTTTAACATTTTATACCTTAGGTTTTATGTTTACTCTCAAGTCAGGAATATCATCTATTCCAAATTTGATAGTACTCGGTTTCTTCCCTCTCCTTCATTTCCATAGGCAGTCTATCCATTTCTGCGCATTCATAGATTTTCCTTCTTTCCTCCACCTTCCTTTCCCTTCCGTCTGGAGGAGTATCTGTTTGTTTCCAATTCTGTGCTAAAACAATTGTACTTGCGGTTAGAATACATTACCCTTGTGTTGGATATTCCATTTTTTGTACGGATACCCCACTTCTGCCACGAATTTGTCACCGCTTTGTCACAATAATTGTGTCAGGCTTGTCCCAACTTTGGGTGCTCAGGAAAGAAAGACCCTTAACTCCATTTGTAGTTGAAAGTATACTTTTACTAAAGCCAAATGGTTATAGTGTAAGCAAAGCCAGATCTGATGATTCCTGCGTAAACGCTGTAATTTGATTTCTTTTTTAAAAAAATATTTATTCGTTTCTTTTTAAAATATTGGACACAGTGCAACCATCCTGGCTTTAATCTCTGCCATACATACTAAAGTGTATAACCTAAACTATACAAATATTATCACATTTTGTCCTGTTACAATGCATTACTAATTATACATATATTCTAGTCAATGTACGCACTTGTGTTTACACCGTAAATACATATATTACATATATTGCATTGCTTTCCAGATTCTCCAATCTAAACTACATCTTGTTTCAACCTTCACCTCTCATTTCCAACCAATAGTAAAACCTATCCCATATATCGTGATATTCTTTCCTTTTTAATTTCTACCATCAATTTGTCCATTTCTGCACATAGAAATATTTTATTTACTAATTCCTTTTCTGAAGGTACTTTAGAAACTTTTCCATTGTTGGGCATATACTCAACATGTTATATATGTTGTAATATGTAACATTAGATGCGTTGACCCCTTACTATAGCCTTCTGTTACGATTCCTAATAGGAATAACTCTGGTTTGAGTTCTAACCTTGGTCCGCTGTGATTTCTTCCAATCACATCTGGGTATTTCGCCAAAAACCTTTTTGCTTTTTTACATGTCTACCAGATGTGGTAGTAAGTGCCCCCTACTTGATTACATTTACAGCCATTTGGGGATACATTGCTAAACATTTTGGCCAGTCTTGCTGGAGGTAGGTGCCACCTATAGAACATTTTGTATAGATTCTCTTTATATGATGTGGCCAAGGTTAATTTTCTATTTTTTCCCCATAATTGTTGCCATTTTTCAAAATTAATGTTATACCCAAAACTTTGGGCCGCACTGTAGTTCTCCATTCTTCCAAGTTGTTTCTCTCATATCATCTAATTAATGTCTGATAAGATTCAAACTTGGAATTTATTTATGAAGCACAAAATACCTGCTGTAGAAAAATACCAATGTATTGTTATCATGAGATAATCTACACAGATTGCAAAAATCTGCAAATAAGCAGCTACAAGTCCCACAGGGGAAAAGGAAGCCGCTGTTGCTCTTTGACCACCACCCCCAACCCATGGCTCTATTCTCATTCCTTTTGGATCCTTCTAGAAGGACGTGTTGTTTTTGTAAGTTCAATTGTAAGGTGTTGTTTTCTCCCACTAAGATCAAAGAACTGGGCTCAGATTCTGGGTTTTCTTTGGGGGGGGGGCAAGTCAAGGGGAGGCATTATGTGATCATTGGCTGCTGCTCTCTTAGATCACCCAATCATTAGAGGAGTTTTCCACAGGTCCCTCTCCCCATCCTTTGTTTGAAAGGGAAGGGAAGTCAGTCGGAGGGCTGGAATAAGGCCTTGCAGAGAGCACATGATTATTATTTTTTGAAAAGGAAGAAAATCAGCAGCAACTATCATGTTTGTGATGTTCCTTTATGGTCTTCCAGATGCCAAAGCACCATTTGCAAAATAAAATAAAAATATATGAAATAAAAAGAAATTAATTCAGATTAAAGTTCTTCGCCTTGGCAACTTCATAAAGGGCAAGCACCCGGAAGCTTCCCTCCCTGGATATAGTTGTGCCTCTTAAGTTTCTCACTCGGAGGACGGGCTCTGGTCAATCGCAGGCCCAATAGGAAGCGGCCTCTGCTCCTTCCCTGCTGCTTCTTGAAAGGCCGGAGTGCCAGGGATGCTCCCTCCTCCTGGCTCCACACCAAAGGCAGCTTCCGTGGCTCTTTTGCCAACTACACGTAGAGTGGGGATGATTGGAATCCGACACACAAGGCCCAGCTTTACTCTGAATTCATTGGGGCTCTGCAACTCAGGAAACTCAGCTTGGGATAAGCAACCTTCATCCTGCTTAGTCTCAACTTCAGGACACAACTGCCTGTCATTCGTCAGATTGAAAATTTGGCAATCATGTTTCTCGGTATCAACAGTTTTACAGATCCCGAGAAGTCCCCTCCGATGCCACGAAGGGATAAGGATGGGCGCCTCCATCTGTGCCTCCAAATCATTTCCTTTGTGTCGTGGTGCAGTTTTCCAACATCTTTTATGTATTGATTGATTGAATTTTCTTCAAAAGACAAAAGACAAATTTACACTTACAACAGCTTTTCCATATCGGTATCAATATCTTTAGCCACCTATAGAACATTTTGTATAGATTCTCTTTATATGATGTGGCCAAGGTTAATTTTCTATTTTCCCCCCATAATTGTTGCCAGTTTTCAAAATTAATGTTATGCCCAAAATTTTGGGCCGCGCTGTAGTTCTCCATTCTTCCAAGTTGTTTCTCTCATATCATCTAATTAATGTCTGATAAGATTCAAACTTGGAATTTTGGTAGCAGTCCTAAAGTTTGGCGCCTCTTTGGGGAGAATTTGCATTCGTATCCATGCCTTTGTCCCTGGATCGTTCAACCATTGTCTCCAATTAGCACTTCTAGTTCCTGTCATTCCCCCCCCCCCAAATATCCTCCCCTACCCCCTGCCCATCCTCTATGCCATCAAGGCAAAGCAGGAGTGAAGCCTTCTGATGTCAGATCTGAACAAATTGTAAATATAAAAACCAATTAGAGTAATAAAAAAAATCAAACTGTTTTTTTTAACTATACCCAAGTCTTTGGGCTCCAAACCACAAGGCAACCAATACAAGAAGAGAGTTTGCGTAGACAACACAAACACACAAGCATTCAGAGGTTAGTACTCGCTGCTTACCACTCCTTCCCACTTCTACTACGGCTCCTATTACTGGTCCCCCAGCTGCTACTTCTTCTGAGTCAAGCATCTCTTTAGGCTGCTTTATTCCTACACACAACCACACACCTTTTTCTCTTCCTCCCAACGCACCAACACCCCTGCAGCCATCCCTGGTCTCTCAAGCTTTTATCACCGGTGCTGGTTGTTGGTTGAGGAGAAGGCTTCAAGGGCAGCCCAGATGCTGGGCATTTTCAGGGTGGACTGCCCTGCCTTAGGCAGGCTTCTTGGTCTTTGGAAGGCCATCAATGAGGACCAGCCTTGGCCCCTTGAGGCAGGTTCTTCCATCGTGAAGGCACCATGACTGACTTCAGCCTTTACCTCTTCCCTTCATGCAATGGGGACCCCCACCCCCCCCCCCCAAAATCTCCCTGGTGCATTTCCTGGAATGGGTGGGACCTGGTGGGAATAGATGGTCCCAAGCTCTTATTTTCTTACTTAGTAGGAGAAAGAGCAGATCCCCATTCATTCCTTCTCTCATTCCTCCATGAGGCTTATATGGGCGCCCACTCACTCTCAGTGATTCTGGGCAGCTTACAAAGAGTAAGAACCCTGTATAAAAGAATGGAAACCAATAACTCTCCATACACAATCAAAAAAGCCACTTGGTGGGCTCCCTCCCACTCTGAGTTCCCCAGGCCTTCGGGGTTTTGCGAAAGAGGGTCAAAGTGGGGGCCAGTCCCATCTCTGTGGGCATGAGGTTCCAAAGGGAGGAAGCCACCACAGAGATGGTCTTCTGGCCATGAGTGTTGGGTCAGTAACTAATCAGGACAGACCCTAGTTGTCCCAGGACCCATGCGACTCTGAGAAGGTCCATTCATGGGTATTGAACCTTAGCAGTACCGTAAATCCTGGGCAGCTGAGGTCACCTTTATTTGTATTTATTTATATATCAAATTCAGAAACTGTCCGTCTCCCTCACAGAGGGGCTCTGGGCGGTGGGCATTTGAAACCTAATGAAACATCAAAGCATCAAAAGCGTACATAGTAGATACGAGGAAGCAAAGATAGCTAAAATTCAAAATGCCAGGAAGAGGCACTTCAAGGTGGCCCCAAGTAAGATGGCAGAACCTCTCTGAAAGGCCAGGAGAGGGGGGAACCCACCTCACCTCTTGGGGGAAGCGTTCCAGAGGTCGGGGGTCTCAACAGAGAGAGAAGCCCCTCGCCTTGAGCTCTGCCAGTCAAAGGTCTTTACCTGGGGAGTCAGGCACCTCAGCCCACCTTTGCTAACTTGGGCAGAGAACCTGCTGGACATCTGGTGACAGGTCAGCCGAGCCCTCAGTCCATCCCAGGGACAATTGTGCTTCCACTTCTGTGACCTCTTCATCCTATTTTATTAAACTTCTTTGCTGCCTATCTTGCCACGAAGGAGACTTGGTGCAGCCTTACAACATCCTGTTTAAGGCTAACCCACCCATCTTGTCTCTCCGACCCCTGTCTTGATTTTGAGAATGGCCTTCATCATAACAACACCTTGGATTTAAAATATCACATTAGCTTCTAAGTTTGGCGTTTTAGAAGTTGGTGGCGGTGGTTTCTTCTCCGAGCTGGCTTTTTAGCTTCCGCACGTTTCATCGCCAGGCAAGGTGACCTCATCAGCCGGACTTTGGTTGAAGGATCTTCAACATCATCAGTGCTGGAAGGGAGGAGGAGGAGGAGGAGGAGGAGGAGGAGGAGGAGGAGGAGGAGAGGAGGACTGCAGGGTCCTTGGTGCTCTCTGAGTTTGGTTCTTTTATTGCACGCATTTCATGACCCAACTAGGGAACATCCTCAGTGCAAGTTAGGAATGATGTTTGCTGTCCATTTATATTCCGGTGTCCTGCTCTGTCGGTTTTGGTGGAGGTGGTTGTGGAGATTCTTCGCAGGTCCTGTTTGCTGATGGTTTCTTGGCCAGTTTCCTGGTTGGAGTGTTGCTTCCTTGATTGTTGCTCTGATGTTCGCCTTGGGGTTGCTCTATGCTGACCAATGGCGGGTGTCTCTTTGTTCCCCTTTTCATCTGGGCAAGGGTCCCTTTTGCATCTCCAGATGTTAATGCCTCTGCATCTATTGATGGCTGATCTGTCTGAGTGCCAGGCTTCTGGAAAAGACCAAGATGCAAAACTGAAAACAGCAACCTAGAGATGCCAGGGATTTCTTATCGCAATCACTTGCCTTTAATTATCTCGTTATTATTTTACCCTGCATGCTATTTTCTGATAATGGGAACAATCCCTGGAATAGCTTCCAGGATTGTGGGTGCTACATCACTGGAGGTTTTCAAAACTAGACTGGACCAACGATTTGACCAACCATTTGGCAGGGGGTTTGACTAGAAGACCTCGGAGGTCCCATCCAGCCTTAGGATTCTATGATTCTAAGGCCCACCTAGTAATCTTTGCTCTTGCCCTTCTGCAGCTGAGACTTTTAAGTTTTCCAGCATGTTTTATGATGCAGGCCAGGAAGTGCTCCAAGATTAATATGGAGAATTTTCTGGATTTTCCCCCTCCCACTTTCTTGTTTTTAAGTCTAAATTAAGCTTCCTTCTTCACGGCAAAATTCAGGAGGATCCTTGCAGCCTCTTTGGAAATGATTTTAGACAGACCTCCTGTTCATGTAGTTATGGAGATTCTCCAAAAACCAAGAAAGTCCATTTGCATTTTGAGAAGCACTTTTGGGTCCCGTTCGTGTGATTATTTTGAGGTGACCTTCGATGTCCAGATATGAATGGGGGTTCTGTGATCAGCTGAGAAGGGGGAGTTTTGCCCCTTGGGATATGAAACCGAATGGCTCCCAGGACCCCTGGGAAAAGTGGCCTCATCAAGACAAAGCCTCCACTCGCACTTGGGAAGATGACGTTAGTCCTGGTCTTGGAGACCATCAAACGGTCACTTCCCGTTGAATGGATAATGGTTGTGTTTGTGGAGATAATAGAGATGGCCTGATTTGTTGCTGCTTTGGCAATTGCTGCATCTGTTGCTGAATCCACTGGGGGTTTGAGATTTTGAGATTTTATTAATATTTGTAGGCCGCCCTTTTCCCTGAGGGGACTCAGGGCGGCTCACATAAAATCATGGAGGGGGAATACAGACATTGACATAGAGACATATAAATAAAAATAGTAAGCAACATACATTCATCATTCGGGAGGGGCGGCTATCCTTGTCCCCAGGCCTGACGGGCTAGCCAGTTCTTAAGGGCTGTGCGGAAGGCCTGGACGGTGGAGAGGGTACGAATCTCCACGGGGAGCTCGTTCCAAAGGGTCGGGGCTACTACTGAGAAGGCCCTCCTCCTTGTAGTTGCCAGCCGACACTGGCTGGCCGATGGAATACAGAGGAGGCCTAATCTATGTGATCTTATTGGTCGCAGGGAGGTAATTGGCAGAAGGCGGTCTCTCAAGTATCCAGATCCACTACCATGTAGGGCTTTATGGGTGACTAATAACACCTTGAAGCGCATCCGGAGATTGACAGGTAGCCAGCGCAGCTCGCGGAGGATAGGTGTTATGTGGGTGAACCGAGGTGCACCCACAATCACTCGCGCGGCCGCGTTCTGTACTAGCTGAAGTCGCCGGATGCTCTTCAAGGGCAGCCCCATGTAGAGCACATTGCAGTATTCCAGCCTAGAGGTCACAAGGGCCCGGGTGACTGTTGTGAGAGCCTCCCGATTCAGGTAGGGTCGCAACTGGCGCACCAGGCGAACCTGGGCGAATGCCCCCCTGGTCACAGCCGTCAAGTGGTGGTCAAACGATAGCTGTGGATCCAGGAGGACTCCCAAGTTGCGAACCCTCTCTGAGGGGTATAGAATTTGACCCCCCAGCCTGAGAGATGAAATATTGGTGGAATCTTTGGGAGGGAAACACAACAGCCACTCGGTCTTTTCTGGGTTGAGCACAAGCTTGTTAACCCTCATCCAGTCCATAACGGCTTCAAGGCCTCGGTTCATCACGTCTGCCGCTTCATTGAGTTGGCACGGGGCGGACAGATACAGTTGAGTATCGTCCGCATATTGATGGTATCTGATCCCGTGCCTGCGGATGATCTCTCCCAGCGGTTTCATGTAGATGTTGAATAGTAGGGGGGATAAGACCGAGCCCTGAGGCACCCCATAAGTTAGGGGCCTAGGGGACGATCTCTGCCCCCCCACTAACACCGACTGCGACCTGTCCGAGAGGTAGGAGGAGAACCACCGCAACACGGTGCCTCCCACTCCCACCTCCCGCAGTCGTCGCAGAAGGATACCATGGTCGATGGTAACAGGGTTGTTAACCTGTTGGGATTGTGGGGTAGTTGTGGCTTGTAGCTGAAGACCATGTAAGCATTCCTTGAAAGCAGAGTGGATTGCTCTTGTGGGATGCAATTTGTCTTGAAGTTGCCTCTTGACAACTCTGGTTGGTGGCTGTTGGAAAACTGCGTCATGTGACGTTCGTGATGTTTAATTGTCTCGGTGCTGCTTGAGGATGATCATTCCATCACCTTTCCTGTAGACTTCCTCTTTGGAATCACGTAGCTGTTTATGTTTAGCTGTGAACCAAGGTTTACTGTTACTGTATGTTTGCAAGTTCCTGGTTGGTACTCGTAGGTCTTCACAGGGTTCAAGGTTCATTTTATTTATATTTATATGCCGCCCTATTCCTGGCGGGACTCAGGGCGGCGCACAAACCCAAAGGAGGGGAAGGGAAACACAAAAAACTACAACAAAAAAGTACAAGGGAATTTAAAACAACCAACAGCTGTCGTTGTCTGCCACACCTATTCATCTCTGCTCCCTGGTTTTTATCCCCAGAGCTAAAGTGGGGCTTCACTAGCAGCGGTGGCTCCTCCTTCCCAAGGACCGGCCCATTCATTTCCACCGCTCTCCTCTCCTGTGCCCTCTGTGAATTCGCACGTCAGGCACTGGGCCCAGCTGTTTCTCCTCTTGCTCATCAGCCACCTCCAGACCTGGGACCTGGAGGGCCAGCCTCCTCCTCCTCCTCCTCCTCGTCTTCTTCATCTCTGTCTCCATTTCCCCCCCCGCCCTCTCTCTCTCCCTGACTCCCACACCACCTCCTCATCTGATTCGGCTGCCAGAGGGACTGGAGGCTGACAGGCCGCAACACAAGCATAAGGTGGCAGCTGACCACAGTCTTGTTTTGAGACGGAACTGAGTTGACTGGGTCATCTGTGGGGGCCATCCACCACTTGCCTTTCAACTAGCATCAAAGTCATCGTGGTCCAAGGGAGGGGCCCCTGAGGAAACCTGGATGAGCTTTGTTCCATGATTGAATTAAGGGCAAAGATTAGATTTTGTCAGAGTCTCTTTTTGTGACTATATTTTTATTTCCATTTTCATAACACACTCTCATATGTATACTATACATAGCCCATATCAAAAGTTTACTTATTCCATACATTTATTCCCCAAAGTCAAATTATTCCTCTGCTCTGCCTGGAGTTGCGGGATTTGAACAGCTACAGTAAACAGAAGGAGTGGACAAATTGTAGGCCGGTTCCATTTACGCAAATGTTGCTTCAGTGGGATCAGAGTCTCAAAGTAATACTTCTTCCTCGTGGGAATGCCGTCCACGTGTCCAGTCCAGTCGGTCTCCTTCCTCCTTTGCGTCCTCTTCAGTTTTGTTTTGAGAGGGAACTTGCTCCAGTTCACTGTCGGGGGATCCACCACTTGCCTTGCAATTAACACCAGAGTCATCGTGGTCCAAGGGAGGGGCCCCTGGGGAAACCTGGACGTGTTTGCGATTGGTGATGGTTGGGCAAAGCTTTGAATGGGTTCTTGAGGTTTGCTGTGCCTGTCAAGCGAAGTGTTTGTCTCTTCCATGGGCTGCTGGTGAAGGTGTGAAAACTTTTAAATATCCTTTCTAGGAATGGCAAGAATCGTCTTTCTCTGGCTGGACTTGGTAAACTTTTGCTAAATTCTTTGTTTTTGCTACCTACTTTTCAGGCTGTCTAAAAGCCATGTTAACCTTTGCAGAAACCTCTCCACTAGGACAGAATTGCCTTTGCCATAATTATAGACATTTCTCTATAATTTGATCTGAAGTCCGTGAGTGCAGATGTGCTTGCAAGATGGACATCAGAAGCCAACATCTGGAGTCCATTTGAACAGCCGCATGGAGGCTGAGAGCTTTGTTTTCTCGATGGAGGCCCTCATCTCAGCTAGTTCCTGTGGAGTCATTGAATATATCTTGGGTTTTGGCAATGCGGCCCCAGGGAGGATTCCTATGCCACCATTGGTGGAATGGTGGGGAGGCAAAACGTCGGCCTCCCTTTCACTAGTTAACTCCTGTAAGTCTGTGTATTCCCTAGAGAGAGCTGGCTTGCTTGTAGCATTTCTCTGTCTGGGAGATCCTACCATAGCCCTAGTCAGTTCTGGACCCTGGAAAAGCTCCTCGAGAGACGGTGGATTAGGGCCCAAGCCTATACATACTCGACCCCAGGGACGCGTGGAAGGGGAGGGAAGGCTCAACAGCCGCGTGGAGGCTGAGAGCTTTGTTCCATGGTTGCATTTAAGGCCAGAGATTTTGTCAGAGTCTCTTATTCCATACATTTATTCCCCAAAGTCAAATGATTCCTCTGCTCTGCCTGGAGTTGCGGGCTTTGAATAGCTACCGTAAACAGAAGGAGTGGAGAAATTGTAGGCCGGTTCCATTTACGCAAATGTTTCAGTAGGAAGCATGACAGAATATTTTTTTAACATTATCCAATGATGATTCTCCCCTTGGCATCCCAACTTCATAACTTATAAAAATTAAGATATATTCGTTTGAAAATGAAGTCTGTTTTCCATTCGTCCAGTCCATGCTTGACATGACATTGTTCAAAAATGTTGTTATATGTTATTTATTTTCTTGCATTTTCCTGTCTTTGAAAAAGGGAAGAAAGTGCCAGTTCGTCCTGTGATAGCCCTCTGCCCTCTGCCTAGCCAGCCTGCCCTCATCCCCTTTGTGTAATTTGGGGAAGGGTCTCCTGTAGATAAGCTGAAAGAGCGCTCTCTTACTATCACGGTTCGGAGTTCCGAGCTAGGGAAGTAGGACGCCTCACAGCAGCTGAGTTCCAACGCCTTTATTCCAGCACAGAATCTCTGCACGAAGGGAGTCTAAGGCAGTGCTACGACCTTCCGGGTCTCCAGCTGACTATGAAGGGCTGGAGCTCCCCACCCCCCTCCAGCTGCTCCGAATGCTGGAAATCACCCTGTGCATTTCTGGTGCTGCCACCTGCTCATTGCTCCACCATTCTGTGTGAAACTCTCCTTCTTTTGCTCCACCACACACCTTCCTACCATGAGCTCCACTATCATCCCTTTTGTGACGGGCCCTCCCAAGCGACAACGCATACCCCCATCAGGGTCCCCCCCCCCAATGTAGCAACCTCAAGATAGCACACAGGACCTCTTGGCCGTCACTGTTATGTTCTGCGCAGCCGCCAAAACAAGGAGTTTAAGCGGGAAGCGATTCGACATCTGATTGGCTGATCGTTTGACAGCTCCTGTATAAATAGGGAGCTGTCCAACGAGCAGCGGCGGCATTCCTGTTCTAAGCCGGTTCTGAACTGTTAGCTTGTTCTTTGAGGGAATAAACTTGTTAGCCTTTATTCCTGTCTCCGCCTCAGTCATTCCTGGCTACCCACAGGTCCTTGGTACACACCACTGGCGACGAAGGTGGGATTGCCAAACTGAGGTGCGAGAAGCTGAAGTCACTTACTGCTGAAGTCGCTCGCTGAGTCACTAGAACCGCGCTTAAGTTCCCCGCGACGAGACGTCGTGGCTCTGACAGGAATGGCCACGTTGAATTTCGCGCCATTCAGCTACGGCTCTGAGACATGGGAGTCATACACGGCTAGGTTCGAGTGTTTTTTGGTCGCACACGACCTCACTGAGCTGACGGACGAGCGGAAATGCGCATTTTTCCTGTCCGTCTGTGGCAAAGATGTTTTTCATACTGCCAGGGCTCTTACAGCTCCGGAACCTATTAAGGCCGTCCCATGGCCCGTGCTGCTGGCGAAACTGACAAGCCATTATGCCCCATCGCCGTCCAAGATAGCCCGCAGGCACGCCTTTCATCAGCGGAGCCAAGCTGAGGGGGAGTCCGTCAGCGCTTACGTTGCTGCCTTACGCTCAGCCGCCCTGCACTGTGAGTTCAGAGACCTCGATGAAGCTCTCCTCGACCGCCTAGTGTGTGGCATCCGAGACCTCAAGCTTCAAAAGCGGTTACTGACAAAAACAGATCTTTCGTTTCAAACCGCCCTTGATGAAGTTCGGGCGTCCGAGATGGCTGAGGCTTCCCTAGCTACCATCGCAAAGGCCCGGTCTGCCCCTTCCACGCAGGCTGCCAACGCTTTTAACACTGTGGCCGGTTCACCTGACTCAGAAAGTGAAGATTCCGATGCGGACACCCAGGATGAGGACATTAACCGCCTTGAGGAGGCGAACAGAAAGAGCTGGCCTCGGCGAAAGGGCAACGCTAAATCTGCATGTAGTGGTTGCGGAGGCAATCACGAAAGAGCTGAGTGCAGATTCAGACAAGCCCTCTGCCAGCGGTGTGGAAGAAAGGGCCACATCGCTCGGGTGTGCCGAGCAGCGCAGCCCATGTCCTCTCCAGAGTCCCAAGCCGAGCGGTCTCGGCCATTGCGAACCAAGAAAGCTAGAACAGACTGCCATGCAATCCTACGCAATTCTAATCACGACCTCTCTTGCCACCTGCTGCAAAAGAAGATCCAACTATCTGTGACGATAGAAGGGAAGCCCTGTGAGATGGAGCTCGACACCGGTTCCGCAACGTCCATAGTGTCTTGGAGCACCATCAAACGTCTTTTGCCTCAGCTGTCCAAACGCCAATTACAAGACTGTAATTTAACATTAAGGGACTATCAGGGCAACCTGATTCCAGTAATTGGCACCCGGAAAGTCAGAGTGCAGTTCAAGGGGTTTGACGGCCGGCTACCCCTCATCATAGTCGAGGGACGACTGCCCAGCCTTCTAGGTCTCGACTGGTTCCAGTCCCTAGGTATGCAAGTCAGCGGAATCCACCACCTCGGCGCAACTGCACTCGACTGCTTAGTCAACGAGTTTCCAGCTGTCTTCGATGGCACTTTAGGCAAATACACAGGAACGCCTGTGTCCTTCAACCTCGACCCATCAGTGCAGCCGGTGAGAATGAAGCCACGCCGAGTTCCAATTGCACTCAAGCCGAAGGTGGACGCCGAGCTGGACAAACTCGTAGCTCAGGGCGTCCTCGAGCCAGTGGATCATGCACGATGGGAAACACCCATCGTGCTGCCAATTAAACCGGACGGCAGTGTGAGGATCTGCGCAGACTACCGCTGCTCGATCAACCGTGCCCTGCCTTCAAATGCGTACCCGGTGCCAGTGGTCCAGCACCTCCTACACACTCTGGGCGAGGGGTCAATTTTTGCGAAACTCGACCTTGCACAGGCGTACCAACAACTAGTCGTGGACAACGAAGCAGCTGAGGCACAGACAATCATCACGCACCGGGGTGCATTCCGTTGCCGCAGGTTGCAGTTTGGGGTGAGCATCGCCCCTGGACTTTTCCAAAGCTTGATGGAGCGCTTGCTCCAAGGACTCCAAGGCGTCGTCCCCTATTTTGACGATGTCCTTGTGTCAGCCACCTCCATGGATGAACTCATGGCCCGTTTGCGCATGGTTCTCCAAAAATTCCAAAACATGGGCCTGAAGGTTAAGAGAGACAAATGCCAGGTTGCGGTGTCCCAGATAGAGTTCCTGGGGTTCCTCATTGATGGCAATGGCATCCATCCTACTGCGGCCAAGACCAAAGCCATCCTTGAGGCCCCTGCTCCTACCAATAGAGCTGAATTACAGGCCTTTTTAGGCCTACTCAATTTCTATGCGGTCTTCCTGCCGCATAAAGCCTCTGTCGCGGAGCCACTCCACCGTCTCCTTGACTCGGGGGCTGCCTGGGTCTGGGGCCGGCGGGAGGCTTCCGCATTCAAGGCTGTGAAACATCTCCTGATCTCTAACGACGTCCTTGTTCAATACAGCGAGCACTTGCCTTTAGTGCTCGCCTGCGACGCTTCCCCCTACGGGGTGGGCGCCGTCCTGTCACACCAGTTGCCTAGTGGAGCTGAGGTGCCGGTTGCCTACTTTTCCCGCACCCTCTCTGCTTCTGAGCGCAACTACGCGCAAATTGATAAAGAGGCCCTCGCTATTGTGGCCGGGGTGCGGCGCTTCCATCATTATTTGTACGGCCGCCCCTTCCAAATTGTCACTGACCACAAGCCTTTACTGGGGTTGCTTGCCGGCGACCGCCCGGCCCCGCAGGTGCTGTCCCCTCGAATGACACGATGGTCTGTGTTCCTCGCCTCCTACGACTACCTGCTACTGCACCGACCAGGGAAACAGATCGCTCACGCCGATGCCCTCAGCCGTTGCCCTTTGCCAGACGCTCCTGAAGACCCTACTGCTGCCGCCCCCGTCTTCCTCATTGACGACCTCAACCTTCCAATTTCTGCCGCCGACATCGCCCGGTCGTCCGCAAGGGATCAGGTAATATCCCGGGCACTAGATTGGGTTAGGCGAGGGTGGCCCAAGGACCCCGTAGATCCTGTTTTCCTTCCCTTTAAATCACGGCTGGCGGAACTCTCCGTTCAGCGCGGCTGTTTGCTGTGGGGCCACCGCGTTGTGGTGCCGGCCTCACTGAGGACTACCGTCTTGCAACAGCTTCACCTTGCACACCCCGGCATTGTCCGAATGAAAGCCCTGGGCAGAAGTTATGTCTGGTGGCCCAAGCTGGACCAGGACATAGCTGCCCATGTTGCCGGGTGCCCAAAATGTCAAGGTGCCCAAGCTTTACCGCCCAGAGCCGAGCCCCGAACGTGGGAGCCACCATCCTCTCCCTGGTCGCGAATACACATTGATTTCGCAGGCCCTCTTCAGGGCCGCATGCTCTTGATTATCGTGGACGCCTTCTCGAAGTGGGTCGAGGCGATCCACATGTCCTCCACTACGGCGGACGCTCTTATTGCCACCCTCCGCCACGTCTTCGCCACCCATGGGCTACCCGACGTGTTGGTGTCCGATAACGGACCACAACTGACAGCTGCCAAATTTGAGGCCTTCTTAGCTTCCCAGGGCATCCGGCATGCCCTGACGTCTCCCTTTCACCCCTCTAGTAATGGCTTGGCGGAGCGCGCTGTGCGGTCCGTCAAGGAGGCCCTTTCCAAAATGGATCACCTGCCCTGGCTAGAACGCATTGATGCCTTCTTGCTGGCTCACCGCTCCACGCCATCCCCAGAATCCAACACCAGCCCAGCCGAGCTCCTTATGGGACGGCGGCTAAGAACGACCCTTGACCGGTTGCACCCTGCCTACTCTACCCCAAAGCCTTTGGATTCTCAGGGAGGGACGAGATCCTTCGCCCAGGGGGAAGCAGTGTATGCCCGTAATTATGGGGGGCATCCCTTGTGGCTACCGGGCATAGTAACTGATCAGACCGGGCCCTGCTCCTACAGGGTCAGGCTCCTCGACGGCAGAACGTGGAAACGTCACTGCGACCAGTTGCGGAGCAGGCACCCAGGGCAACCTTGCCAGCAGAGCCCAACAGTAGCCCAGCAGTCACCAACCAGCCCAGCGAGCCCAACAGCAGCGGCGACCAGCGACGGGGAACCCAGAGACGAGGAGGCCGACGTCGAGCAGGCAGCCAGCGCGCCAAACCGAAGCGGCGACTTACCTGGTGGGCCAGCACCCTTCTGCGGTCTTCCTCGGCGACCCGGGCAATCACCATCCTCCGGCGCAGAGTCCTCGGCCGAGGACGAGCAACCAGGGCCTCCAAGCAGGGCAGAAGGGCTCCGGGCATCCAGCCGAGTCAGGCGGCGGCCAGCGTACTTGCAAGACTACGCTTGCGCGAACTTAGAAGGGAGGGGTGTTATGTTCTGCGCAGCCGCCAAAACAAGGAGTTTAAGCGGGAAGCGATTCGACATCTGATTGGCTGATCGTTTGACAGCTCCTGTATAAATAGGGAGCTGTCCAACGAGCAGCGGCGGCATTCCTGTTCTAAGCCGGTTCTGAACTGTTAGCTTGTTCTTTGAGGGAATAAACTTGTTAGCCTTTATTCCTGTCTCCGCCTCAGTCATTCCTGGCTACCCACAGGTCCTTGGTACACACCAGTCACCATTTTGGGGAGTTGACAATGGGTTTGTCACTGAGAACTGGCTCCCCCTGTTCCTCTGCCCCTCTGAGGTCAGACTCCGGAGGCTCCAGAGGCAGCACATAACTCCCAGATGGCCCACGGCCCCCTCTCTGCCTCCGACACAGAGCTCTCGTGTGAGCCTTACCCAGACTCGGGACTGGCCCGTGTTTCTCCCCAACCTCCTTGCTGTCCAACTCTGCTGCCAGCTCCACAGGCCACCGGCAGGCCACAACACCCAGTAGTGTACTCCGGTGGGTGGTGAGAATCAAAATATAAATATTGATTTGGGTTTGTGGATTTTCTATAAATGTCAATGTTGACGTCTGCCTTCCTTAGTGTGCACTGCACAATCCAGGAAGGTCAGACTATATTCTTAATGCTGTCTTATAGCAGTTGTTTCTTCACCGCCATGAGATGTTGTTGGAATGCCGGGGAAGTTCATTCTCACATCATAACAAACCATCGTCTCATTCGGATTCAGTTTTAGTTTCCAAACCTTGCTGACAAAAACCTGGGGATTGTTGAGGTGATGGCTGGGGTTGCCGACCAGAGTTGCTAATAAGGTGGTTAGATGTTTTGCCATGCTTTGGGTGAGTGGAGTTCATGCTGCTGAGATTAGCCTGACCGGAGTTCCCTCTTTGTGGTTTCTGGAGAGTAGATACATGCGTGGAGTGTCTTCCCCAGGGTAAAGGGGGGAATATCGAGGCTCCTCAATGCGATTGTCATTCAGTAGTTGTGGCTGGAAGTTTTTTATGACTGGTGGTGGTATCTCACTGAAGATAGCGGATGCTCTCCATGGACTCTGGACTTTTGACTTGGCTTTCCAATCTGACTCTAAAGCAGGATGTCCAGGAGGGAATTTTCAGGAGAAGAAACATTACAGGAGTTGGCTGGCTGCTCATTAGGTCGCTGCCAACTCCATGGCTATTGGCTTCCACGGCTGGACTGGAGAGGCTACAGAATGCAGGAGGCCAGTAGATTCTACAGGGAATTCTTTCATGGTGGTACACATTGCACATCTATGCACATCCCCCCCCCTCTATATTCTTTTTAATGAGCAGCCACCAGAATTGGCGATTCACTAAATGCCGGGTTTTTAAAACTTCCAAATGGCTGGCTGGCTGACCATTGTAGCACCAACGTAGTACTTCCAACTAGGCACGTACAACTTGGATACCTTCTGAGCAAATCCATCCTTCTGAGTCAGCCATCTTTCCCCCCCCTAAATAGGAGAGGTGCCACCACTCGAGATGTAGCCAGCTGTAAGAACCCTCTCTTTAAATGTTTCTCTATGGAGGCCCCCATCTCAGCTAGTTCCTGTGGAGTCATTGAATATATCTTGGCTTTTGGCAATGTGGCCCCAGGGAGGATTCCTATGCCACCATTGGTGGAATGGTGGGGAGGCAAAACGTCGCCCTCCCTTTCACTAGTTAACTCCTGTAAGTCTGTGTATTCCCTAGAGAGAGCTGGCTTGCTTGTAGCATTACTCTGTCTGGGAGTTCCTACCATAGCCCTAGTCAGTTCTGGACCCTGGAAAAGCTCCTCGAGAGGCGGTGGATTAGGGCCCAAGCCTATACATACTCGACCCCAGGGACACGTGGAAGGGGAGGGAAGGCTCAACAGCCGCATGGAGGCTGAGAGCTTTGTTCCATGGTTGCATTAAGGCCAGAGATTACATTTTGTCAGAGTCTCTTATTCCATACATTTATTCCCCAAAGTCAAATTATTCCTCTGCTCTGCCTGGAGTTGCGGGCTTTGAACAGCTACAGTAAACAGAAGGAGTGGACAAATTGTAGGCCGGTTCCATTTACGCAAATGTTGCTTCAGTGGGATCAGAGTCTCAAAGTGATACTTCTTCCTCGTGGGAATGCCGTCCACGTGTCCAGTCCAGTCGGTCTCCTTCCTCCTTTGCATCCTCTTCAGTTTTGTTTTGAGATGGAACTTGCTCCAGTTCCCTGTGGGGGGGATCCACCACTTGCATTGCAATTAACGCCGAGCCATCGTGGTCCAAGGGGCCCCTGGGGAAACCTGGACGTGTTGACGGTTGGTGATGGATGGGCAAAGCTTTTAACGGGTTCTTGAGGTTTGCTGTGCCTGTTAAGCGAAGTGTTTGTCTCTTCCATGGGCTGCTGGTGAAGGTGTGAAAACTTTGAAATATCCTTTCTAGGAATGGGAAGAATCGTCTTTCTCTGGCTGGACTTGGTAAACTTTTGCTAAATTCTTTGCTTTTGCTACCTACTT
Organism: Thamnophis sirtalis; assembly: GCF_051295495.1. NCBI lineage: Eukaryota > Metazoa > Chordata > Lepidosauria > Squamata > Natricidae > Thamnophis > Thamnophis sirtalis. The sequence goes on from NW_028261391.1 coordinate 1,018,789, forward strand.
TTCAGACTGTCTAAAAGCCATGTTAACCTTTGCAGAAACCTCTGCTCTAGGACAGAATTGCCTTTGCCATAATTATATACATTTCTCTATAATTTGATCTGAAGTCCGTGAGTGCAGATGTGCTTGCAGGATGGACATCAGAACCCCAACATCTGGAGTCCCTTTCCACAGCCGCATGGAGGCTGAGAGCTTTGTTTTCCCGATGGAGGCCCTCATCTCAGCTAGTTCCTGTGGAGTCATTGAATATATCTTGGCTTTTGGCAATGCGGCCCCAGGGAGGATTCCTATGCCACCATTGGTGGAATGGTGGGGAGGCAAAACGTCGGCCTCCCTTTCACTAGTTAACTCCTGTAAGTCTGTGTATTCCCTAGAGAGAGCTGGCTTGCTTGTAGCATTTCTCTGTCTGGGAGATCCTACCATAGCCCTAGTCAGTTCTGGACCCTGGAAAACCTCCTCGAGAGGCGGTGGATTAGGGCCCAAGCCTATACATACTCGACCCCAGGGACACGTGGAAGGGGAGGGAAGGCTCAACAGCCGCATGGAGGCTGAGAGCTTTGTTCCATGGTTGCATTAAGGCCAGAGATTACATTTTGTCAGAGTCTCTTATTCCATACATTTATTCCCCAAAGTCAAATTATTCCTCTGCTCTGCCTGGAGCTGCGGGCTTTGAACAGCTACAGTAAACAGAAGGAGTGGACAAATTGTAGGCCGGTTCCATTTACGCAAATGTTTCAGTAGGAAGCATGACAGAATATTTTTTTAACATTATCCAATGATGATTCTCCCCTTGGCATCCCAACTTCATAACTTATAAAAATTAAGATATATTCGTTTGAAAATGAAGTCTGTTTTCCATTCGTCCAGTCCATGCTTGACATGACATTGTTCAAAAATGTTGTTATATGTTATTTATTTTCTTGCATTTTCCTGTCTTTGAAAAAGGGAAGAAAGTGCCAGTTCGTCCTGTGATAGCCCTCTGCCCTCTGCCTAGCCAGCCTGCCCTCATCCCCTTTGTGTAATTTGGGGAAGAGCTCCCCACCCCTCTCCAGCTGCTCCGAATGCTGGAAATCACCCTGTGCATTTCTGGTGCTGCCACCTGCTCATTGCTCCACCATTCTGTGCCAAACTCTGCTTCTTTTGCTCCACCACACACCTTCCTACCATGAGCTCCACACTCATCCCCTTTGTGACGGGCCCTCCCAAGCGACAACGCATATCCCCATCAGGGTCCCCCCCCCCAATGTAGCAACCTCAAGATAGCACACAGGACCTCTTGGCCGTCACCATTTGGGGGAGTTGACAATGGGTTTGTCACTGAGAACAGGCTCCCCCTGTTCCTCTGCCCCTCTGAGGTCAGACTCCGGAGGCTCCAGAGGCAGCACATAACTCCCAGATGGCCCACGGCCCCCTCTCTGCCTCCGACACAGAGCTCTCGTGTGAGCCTTACCCAGACTCGGGACTGGCCCATGTTCCTCCCCAACCTCCTTGCTGTCCAACTCTGCTGCCAGCTCCACAGGCCACCAGCAGGCCACAACACCCAGTAGTGTACTCCGGTGGGTGGTGAGAATCAAAATATAAATATTGATTTGGGTTTGTGGATTTTCTGTAAACGTCAGTGTTGACGTCTGCCTTCCTTAGTGTGCACTGCACAATCCAGGAAGGCCAGACTATATTCTTAATGCTGTCTTATAGCAGTTGTTTCTTCACCGCCATGAGATGTTGTTGGAATGCCATTGAGAGAAGTTCATTCTCACATCATAACAAACCATCGTCTCATTCGGATTCAGTTTTAGTTTCCAAACCTTGCTGAGAAAATCCTGGGGATTGTTGACGTGATGGCTGGGGTGGCCGACCACAGTTGCTAATAAGGTGGTTAGATGTTTTGCCATGCTTTGGGTGAATGGAGTTCCTTCTGCTGACATTAGCCTGAGTGGAGTTCCCTCTTTGTGGTTTCTGGAGAGTAGATCCATGCGTGGAGTGTCTTCCCCAGGGTAAAGGGGGGAATATCGAGGCTCCTCAATGGGATTGTCATTCAGTAGTTGTTGCTGGAAGTCAAAGGACCTTTTATATGACTGGTGGTGGTATCTCACTGAAGATAGCGGATGCTCTCCAAGGACTCTGGACTTTTGACTTGGCTTTCCAATCTGACTCTAAAGCAGGATGTCCAGGAGGGAATTTGCAGGAGAAGAAACATTACAGGAGTTGGCTGGCTTCTCATTAGGTCGCTGCCAACTCCATGGCTATTGGCTCCCACGGCTGGACTGGAGAGGCTACAGAATGCAGGAGGCCAGTAGATTCTACAGGGAATTCTTTCATGGTGGTACACATTGCACATCTATGCACATCCCCCCCCTCTATATTCTTTTTAATGAGCAGCCACCAGAATTGGAGATTCACTAAATGCCGGGTTTTTAAAACTCCCAAATGGCTGGCTGGCCGACCATTGTAGCACCAATGTAGTACTTCCAACTGGAAGGTCCTAGGCACGTACAACTTGGATACCTTCTGAGCAAATCCATCCTTCTGAGTCAGCCATCTTTCCCCCCCCCCCCTAAATAGGAGAGGTGCCGCCACTCGAGATGTAGCCAGCTGTAAGAACCCTCTCTTTAAATGTTTCTCGATGTAGGCCCTCATCTCAGCTAGTTCCTGTGGAGTCATTGAATATATCTTGGGTTTTGGCAATGTGGCCCCAGGGAGGATTCCTATGCCACCATTGGTGGAATGGTGGGGAGGCAAAACGTCGGCCTCCCTTTCACTAGTTAACTCCTGTAAGTCTGTGTATTCCCATAGGGTCTCCTGCTTGGGCGGGGGGTTGGACTAGATGACCTCTAAGGTCCCTTCCAACTCTGTTCATCTAAATCTTAAAGACACCCTCCCCCCCCAGTTCCACTCTCACAGCCTCCGTTTTTGCTCTCGCTTACCTCTCCCAGTGACGAAAGAGCAGAGAAGAACGACTGTGGAGACCCAGAAGAATTCTCAGAGATCGAACTGCCTGTCTGACTGTGAAACGAGAAAATGGGGAAGACAATTAGCAAGAGACTGGAGCTGCAGGGGACGTTTTCTTCCAAGCGAGGCCCTTGGTGAGTGGACTTCAATTCCCACAATCTCCCTGCGATCATGGCTACCGCTGAGAATTCTGGGATTTGAAGTCCATGCAGATGGAAGACCACACCTGTAATGTTAGTGAATGAACGAGTTTTTCATGCTTACGACTGCTTCAGTGTCCTGACGGTCACGCGGTCAAAATTCAAGCGCTTGGCAACAGGCACGTATTTATGCCGGTCCCCTTTTGCGATCTTCTGACAAGCCAAGTCCGGGGGGAGCCGGATTCACTTAACGACCGTGTGACTAACAAACTGCAGTGGTTCACTTAAGCACGGTGGCAAGAAAGGTCGCGAAATGGGGCAAAACTCACTTAGCCACAGAAAATTTGGGCTCAATTGTGGTCGTAAGTTGAGGACTACCCTTACTCCCGACCCTGCTGCTCAAGGGCCCCTTAAAAGCCCCTCCACACACATTCCCAAGTGGCTCTTGTTTCCCTGGGTTCTTCTTACATGAGGAAACAGACCACAAAGGGGTCCTATTTTGGCCCTCGGGTGATGGCAGTCGCATCTCGGAGAGGCTGCTGCAGCGCATTCGGACTTCGGCCTCCCTCTTCTTCTCTTCCTGCGCCTGGAAATGGGGTTAAGAAGTGGGATAATGTCAGGGTTCCAAATAGCATCCAAAAAGCCAAAAAGGTTGCCCATCACTGCTTTAGGATTTCTTCTGCCCACTTTGGAGCTGTTCAGGATGCCCCCCCAGCCCCCACTGGAACCCTGATTTCCCCCAAGGAAAGGCAGGACAACCAGCCCAGACTTAATACCTGTAAAACAGCCGTGCTGGGATCAGGAGTCTTGATTTTAGATTTGCAAATGGAACTACACGGGTTCCCTGTTTGTCCTGCAACATCGTAAGATATTTACCAAACGTATCCACAAACAGTTTTCTTTCCAACCACAGAGTCTTGTTTTGACTTTTATAAAGTTCAAGAAATTGAGGTGTTGTTTCTGTGCTGTGATCAGAAAGGTGGGTTGTAGGAGCAATTTGGGAAGTCCTTGAAATCTTGGAAAGGTTTCATTCCTTCAGGCATTTTTTTTTTTAACATGGTGCATTTCTGAATGCCGCTTTAGAAAGTGCATGAATTGTGTATTAGGACAGTGATAGCGAACCTTTCAGGCCCCGAGTACCCAAAGTGTGTGCGCACACCCAAACTGGAAGGTGTGGCCACATGCGCAAGCACCCCGTGCATCTCTGCCCACCACAGGCTTGTAACTGTGCCCCAACTAAACCGGAAGGTGCTCATGTATGCATGCCAGAGACCTGAAACAGAGCTGGGGGAGGGCGCACACGCCGACAGAGAGGGCTCTGCATGCCACAGGTTCGCCACCCCCACCCACTGTGTTAGAACAATTCCGGCCCAGTCTGAGCTGGTTCTGGGTAAGAACGACACGGGCCCTGTGGCTCATGGAGGCTTATTTGAGAGCATAGAAACAGCCCTTGAGGCAGCTACAATTGGAGATCCACGGGGTGGTAATATTGATAGGAAAGATGGTCATTTGGGAGGTCTCCAATGTTTAATTTGACAGATGTGCAGCTCTGGTGGTGGAACATTTGAGTTTTTACTCTGTTTACAGGTATTTTCTTTGACATGTGCCTATGTGCTCACTTTCAGCACCACCTCTGGGCAACAGAGAAGCTCTGGAACATCTGGAAAGGATTTCCCATCTCTGCTCTTATTTGCACAAGTTGATTAGTTTAGCCTGATGATTAATTGTCAGTAGACGCAGGAGTTTGGCGATCTTTCCAACAATGTAATGACTTTTCATGCAAGATAGTTTTCTAGTTCTGGTTATTTGCAGGTCATGTTATTGATCGAAAGGAGGATCAGAGGAAGTAGCAATAAATAAGTGTAGCAATAAATCTAATCTGAATCACAATTCTTTCCACAATTATTAAAATTCTTCCCGCAATAGAAACCTTTGCCATAATTATACATATCTCCCTATAACCTTTTGGCCTTTAGAGCGTGATCTGAAGTCTGGGAGTGCAGATGTGCTTGCAAGATGGACATCAGAACCCCAACATCTGGAGTCCCTTTCAACAGCCGCATGGAGGCTGAGAGCTTTGTTTTCCCGATGGAGGCCCTCATCTCAGCTAGTTCCTGTGGAGTCATTGAATATATCTTGGCTTTTGGCAATGTGGCCCCAGGGAGGATTCCTATGCCACCATTGGTGGAATGGTGGGGAGGCAAAACGTCGCCCTCCCTTTCACTAGTTAACTCCTGTAAGTCTGTGTATTCCCTAGAGAGAGCTGGCTTGCTTGTAGCATTTCTCTGTCTGGGAGATCCTACCATAGCCCTAGTCAGTTCTGGACCCTGGAAAAGCTCCTCGAGAGGGGGTGGATTAGGGCCCAAGCCTAGACATACTCGACCCCAGGGACGAGTGGAAGGGGAGGGAAGGCTCAACAGCCGCATGGAGGCTGACAGCTTTGTTCCATGATTGCATTAAGGCCAGAGATTTTGTCAGAGTCTCTTATTCCATACATTTATTCCCCAAAGTCAAATTCTTCCTCTGCTCCGCCTGGAGTTGTGGGCTTTGAATAGCTACAGTAAACAAATGTGGTCTGGGCTGAGGTTGGTTCTGGCACTTCATGTGGTCTCTTATAGCAGGTGTTTCTTCACCGCCATGAGATCTTCTTGGAATGCCGGGGAAGTTCATTCTCACATCAGAGCAAATCATCATCTGATTCAGATTCAGTTTTAGTTTCCAAACCTTGCTGAGAAAATCCTGGGGATTGTTGAGGTGATGGCTGGGGTTGCCGACCAGAGTTGCTAATAAGGTGGTTAGATGTTTTCCCATGCTTTGGGTGAGTGGAGTTCATGCTGCTGAGATTAGCCTGACCGGAGTTCCCTCTTTGTGGTTTCTGGAGAGTAGATCCATGCGTGGAGTGTCTTCCCCAGGGTAAAGGGGGGAATATCGAGGCTCCTCAATGGGATTGTCATTCAGTAGTTGTTGCTGGAAGTTTTTTATGACTGGTGGTGGTATCTCACTGAAGATAGCGGAGGCTCTCCAAGGACTCTGGACTTTTGACTTGGCTTTCCACTCTGACTCTAAAGCAGGATGTCCAGGAGGGAATTTGCAGGAGAAGAAACACTTGCAGGAGTTGGCTGGCTTCTCATTAGGTCACTGCCAACTTTCAGGTGTTTGTGAGTTTGTAGTCTGGATTAAAAGTGTGATGATAAAAGTGACTCCTTGGGAGGAGGACCTCACGGAGATGTTGCCTCTCTGCCATCCTGTCTTCACCCCTCTTTATCCACACATTTTCCCTTTGATCGGTTGGTGTGTTATACTGATTTTTGGGGGGCAGTGGGTGGCTTACCCTCCCCCTTTTAACTAGTTTGTCTTCTGTTTCCAATTTTAACAAAAGTGCATGAACTTTAGAAGTCAGTGTTCATCATTGCGCACACGTTGGACAGAAGCTGCCGAAGGATCTATCTGGTTGGTCTGACACCAAGTCGCGAAGGCAGTCCACGTCGCATCGTAAATGCGGGTGGTGGATCTCCTCCTAGAAGCCTCAATGGTGTTGATGACTCTAAGGGATATCTGGGCCTCCTTCCATTGCTCCCGCTCAAGCGCCAAGCGGTCAGATTGAGCCACTCTGGGTCCAGGTAGATCAGACTCCCCTGGTGCAGCTTCACCTCCCCTGTGGGATCCACCAGATCCACGAAGCAGGGCCACCGTGGCCAGTGAGGGGCTACTAGGATGATCTCTGCCCTCTCTACCACTAGCTTCCTCACAACCCCAGGGACGTGTGGAAGGGGAGGGAAGGCTCAACAGCCGCATGGAGACTGAGAGCTTTGTTCCATGGTTGCATTAAGGCCAGAGATTTTGTCAGAGTCTCTTATTCCATACATTTATTCCCCAAAGTCAAATTATTCCTCTGCTCTGCCTGGAGTTGCAGGCTTTGAACAGCTACAGTGAACAGAAGGAGTAGACAAATTGTAGGCCGGTTCCATTTGTGCAAATGTAGCTTCAGTGGGATGAGAGTCTCAAAGTAATACTTCTTCCTCGTGGGAATGCTGTCCACGTGTCCAGTCCAGTAGTTGCCCTTTCTCTTTGGCTTGCAGGGGGTCCTTCAGAATCATCCTGAAGTACTTGTTTTTCTCACAGGCTGTGCCTGATGGGTCTTTCACGGTTGGTCGCTCTCTTTGAAGAACGGGAAGAAAGTTCTAATCTGTCCAGTGATGGGGCTCTCTGCGAAGAAAGAGTCACATTATTGCTCTGGTCTGCCTGGAGTTACGAGCTTTGAATAGCTACAGTAAACAGAAGGAGTAGACAAATTGTAGGCCGGTTCCATTTACGCAAATGTTGCTTCAGTAGTGAAAAATGAAGTGGCTTTTCCATTTGGCCAATCCATGCTTGAGATGACAGACCTCAAAATGTTGCTTCCATCTTTTCTACTTTAACCTCGTCCTCACTTCCCCCTTCACCACCACTCCCCCCCCCTCATCTGCTGGTGATGCCAGAACCTCCACTGCTTGATGTGCCGCCCTGGATTTCTTGGGGGTCTCCTGTGCAACTTCCTGCACTTCCCTTTCCCAGGAGACCCAGAGTTCGGCTTCAGGGTAGGGGCCCTGCCCTTGGCTGCATGGTGGCCCTATTGGCCGCATCGAAAACACCGAATAGGTGGCTGAGCAAGTCTCTCCGGTGGGGCTGATGCCAGAGTGGGGCCCATCTGGCTGATGATCAGTTGCCGCTCGGGGAGCCTCCGTGGTCCAGGACCCATCTCCCCCTTCGGGTGGCACTACCGCAGTTCATCCAACTTGGTAGCCACCCGATACCTCTCATTGAGTGGGGGAGGGAGGTCCAAACCAGCCTTGAAATGGTGGACCAGTAGACATTCCAGCCACAGTCACAACTTACCGGCAATCCGGCAGAATTCCTGCACATATTCAGCCACAAATCTGCCCCTCTGCTTCAATGCCAGGATCTCCCCTTTGGCCCTCTGAGCCCTGGTCATGTCTCAAAATGTTCCCGCAGCACCCGGTCTGGTCAGCTTGACGGTAGCCAGAACGCCTAGGTGCTGCCCGCTGCTGACTAGGAGGACCAGCCTCTTCTGGTAATGGTCCTGTATGGCATTTTGCTCTGCCAGGGAGGAGCCCTGCACTGCACCCCTCACTTGCTCTTGTGCTATAGGCCACTTCCAGGCAGAGCCTAGGGTGGGGGAGGGAGGTCCAAACCAGCCTTGAAATGGTGGACCAGTAGACAAATGGTTGGGTAGGGCCAGAGTCATGTTTCCAGATGGGTACTTCACCTGCCAGGTGGCCACTTCTCCCCCACTTGCTCCAGGGTCCCGGAAGCTGGCCTCTTCAAAATGCCTCCTCAACTGCTCCATTGTCTGGCTGCTTGGAGGGGTTGAATAGCTCCATTCCCCATCCTCATGGCCACCCGTCGGCCTCCTTTTCCACCCCCAGGTCACATGAGCACCCGAGAAGCTTGAGGTCAGTAGCAGGGCCGCAGTTCCAGTTGCCACTGATGACCTGCAGCCGCCAACTCCTGCCCGGCTCCCGCTGCAGGATGCTCCTGGGCCCAGCTGCCTGTCAGCTTGGCCCTCGCGCTCCTTGGGACACACATCCAGTTGAGCCTCTCCCCCGCCTGCTCCGGCATGAGGGCTGCCGCTGGAGTGGGTTCCACCACTGCTCCAGCATTGGCCTCCTTCGCCGTCCCTTCGGCCGTCACCACTTTGCTCCCCTGCTGCCTTCAGGTGGTCTCCAGGGGGCACCGTAGGAAAGCAGCTGCAGATAAGTTGAAAGAGCACCAAGTCTCACTGTCATGTTTCCAAGCTCCGAGCTAAGGAAGTAGGAGGCCTCACAGCAGCTGAGTTACAACGCCTTTATTCCAGCACAGAATCTCAGAGTCTAAGGCAGCGCTACGACCTTCCGGTTATCCAGCTGATTATGAAGGGCCGGAGCTTCCTGCCCCTCTCCAGCTGCTCTCAAATGCTGGCAATCACCTCCTCCATTTCTGGTGCTCCCACCGTGCTTGCTGTTCGCCCGCTCGCTGCTCCATTCTGCGCCAAACTCTGCTCCTTTTCCTCCACCACACGTCTTCCCACCGGGAATCCCACTAACATCCCCTTTGTGACAGGCCCTCCCAAGCGACAGAGCATACCCCCAGCAGGGTTCCCCCCCCATTTGGCAACCCCAAGACGGCACGCAGGAACTCTTGGCCGTCACCAGTTTGGGGTGTTGACAATGTGTTTGTTCTCTGATGTTCTGTCATGTGTTTGTGAAGTGGTTGCTTTGTTTCTCCAATGTACAGATCTGCATGTGCCTCACTGCCTCATGCTGCATATCTCACATTGCTCAGTCTGCCTCTGGGTGTTTTATCCTAAAAGTTTATCCTAAACTTTTCAAATATTCCTGCCATCTATGAAAAGACGATGCTGCTTCATTTGTTGTTCTCTGCCTTGTCGTCGACTTTCCTCCCCACCGTGCGCCAAGACCCAGGGCACATTGAGATTGTGAATTGCGTATCTGTGCTTTGGATGTTGAAGAGGTCAAAGAACACTGACCTGTCTAACAATTCCTTTGTATGTCTAGTGTTACGTGCATCTTCATGGCTTCTTCTGGGCGTATAGAAATAAGAATATATTTTAACAATAATATTTTCCACATCTATGGGCAACAAGTTAGCAGCTGTTTGAATGGCGTTATGTATTATGTGCGCTGCACAACCAACACCAATAATGTTTTGATTAAGCTTTTTGTTTAATTTATAAAATATATTATTATTATTTTTTTTATTAAATGTTTTTTAATTTTAGTTTAAAACGGGTACAGCATCTTTCTTAATATATCAATCAATTACAGATAAGTTTTGGTACATCTCCTCCACAGTCAACCAACATAACTCATATTAACTCAAGCATTATTATATATCCATTTTCATTTAACTGTGATTATTACTCCTACCAATATTTCTAAATAATAATCTTGAACAAATATCAAAAAAAAAGAAAAAAGAAAAAAGGACAAATAGAAAATAAAAATTAAAATCAAAGATAGTAAATAATACAAAAAAAGACAAAAACGACAATCAGGAAAACAAAACAAAACACAAGTGTCATAAAAAAATATTATTTGTACCCCTTCTCGCTTTTCCTCCAAAATTTGCATTCGTATCGTCTCCACAATATGCAATTATTTTGTGTTTTAAATTGTTTTGTTCCAAAATATTAACAATGGAACTGATGGATGGGATGGATGGCTTGGGCATCAATTAAGAAGCCCAAGAATTCCACCTTGGGAACAGCAAACGAGCATTTGCTGCGTTTCAATTTTAAGCCCGCGCCCCTGGAATGTAGGAGGACCTTCCTGAGCATCTCGATGAGTTCTGAGCGGCTGGCAGCAGCGATCAGAACGTCATCGAAATACGGGACCATGCCTGGGAGCCCATGGAGCAGCCGCTCCATGAGGCTCTGGAAGATCCCCGGGGCAACGGAAACGCCGAATTGAAGGCGGCGGCAACGAAAAGCCCCACGATGGGTGACGATGGTTTGGGCAGCCGCCGCATCGTCATCCACCGGGAGCTGTTGGTAGGCCTCTGCGCCATATCCGGTTTGGCAAATGTGCAGCCCTGCCCCAGGGAATGGAGCAGGTGCTGCACCCCACAGGGACTGGATAGGGGTTTGCCTGAAGGGCAAGGTTGATCGTCGACTTGGTAGTCGGCGCAGATCCGCACCGACCCGTCTGGTTTGACTGGGACCACGATTGGGGTCTTCCAGCGCGAATGGTCGACGGGTTCGAGTACGCCCTGCGCCAAAAGCTTGTCAAGCTCGGCGTGAACCTTAGCCCTTAAGGCTCAAGGCACCCTGCGGGCCCAGTTGGCCATCGAAGACGTCCGAAAATTCTAAGAGGACGTCCTCAAGGGAGGAGGGAACCACCCTATGCACCCCCCCTGATAGAAAGACCCAAGGCAGGAAACCAGTCAAGGCCAAGCAACGCAGGGAGGGAATTCCTTACAATTAGGATGGGCAGATGCCCATGGAAAGTCCCATAGTCCACAAGGATGGGAAAGGACCCCAGGGTGGGAATGATAGGTCCCCTGGTAGTCCCTGAGGGACGTGTCCGCAGGCAGAAGCTGGGCACATTATCCAATGATGATTCTCCCCTTGGCATCCTAACTTCGTAACTTGTAAAGTCAGAATATATTCGTGGAAAAATGAATTGGGTTTTCCATTAGAGTCTCTTACTATATAAATTTATTCTGAAAGTGGAATTATTGCTTTAGTTTATCAGTAGTTGCGGCTTTGAATAACTACAATAAGTAGAACAAACATACAAATTGTATGCCAATTCCTTTTACTCAAATATGGTTGTCACAACACCATAAGGAGAGGGCCAGAACCATCTTTGACCCTTTTTTATTTTAACATTATTGTTCAGTGATTCTCCAACTTCAAAAGTCTTCTTGTCTCAAGTCAGAAACGCGGGGATGAAATTTAAATGTTAAAAGGTTTAAAAAATTTAACAAAAACATAAATTCACGTAGTTCTAGCCAAACGCCAGGCTTTAAAACTTAGAAAAACTTATAAAGTCACTTAGGATATCTTTGTGGAAATGGGACTGTATTTAGTCTGTTTGACATGTGTATATTTTTTGTAATGCAGTTCAATAAAACCTGCATGGCTGTGAGGAGATTATTGGAGGCGATTTGAAGATTAAGCACATAAACATAAATGAAACTGTCCATCAGACTTTTAAACACTGCAGAATGAATTCTGATGGAGAGATATTGGTTACTCCGGAACTCCTATATTCCCAAGAATGGGGTTTATTAAGAATTATAAGGCTACTTCATGTCTGACATGACACTTGTTGCATTTTTATTTTATTTTATTTTGGAATACAGTTCAATAAAACCTGCATGGCTATGATTAAATCACCACAGGCAATGTGAAGATTAAGCATATAAACATAAATTAAACTGTCCATCAGACCTTTAAAATGAACTTTGATGGAGAGAGATCAGTTACCTTGAACCTCACTATTCTCAAGAATGGGGTTTATGAAGAAATTATTATTTATAAGGCGTCCATGTTTGAAATGGACACACCCCTGTGCATTATTATTTTTTTGTAATGCAGTTTAGTAATAACTACGGCTAGGAGGAGATGAGGGCAGTCAATGTCAGAAGGATTTGTGCAGCATAGAACAATGGAAATATATATATTTCCATATATATAAGAGACACATACCAGAACTGGAGTCATCTGTACCTTTGGGTGGGGTCCATTGTAACTTTTATTTGCTTATTTATTGTGAGATTTATTTGCCACCCATCTCGTTTCCAAGTGGGCGAATATCAATAGGCACCCAATGAAATCCCGATTCAATTAGAATAAAGTCATTGACACCAGATGTAAAAAGAAACAGCCAGACATTCTGGGAGCAGGATAGGTGGGATTGGCTCTTACTTGGCCCATCAGTTCCAGGATGAAGGTCCCTCATTGGGAACCCAAGCCATCTTATGGAAAGTCAGAAAGGCAGTGGCTGATCTCACCTCAAGGGGTAGGACAGTAAACAACCAGGTTTTTTAAAAAATATATTTTTATTATTTTTTTCCCATCTGTAACAACTTTCAGTCATCACATTGACATTGTTGTGTCGTCATACCTCTATACACTGCTCAAACATAAATAAATAAAGGGAACACAAAAATAAGACATCCTAGATATGAATGAATGAATGAAATATTCTTATTAAACATTTTTTCATTACATAGTTGAATGTGTTGACAACGAAATCAGACAAAAACTATCAATGGAAATCTAATTTAGCAACCCATGGAGGTCTGGATTTGGAGTTACACTCAAAATTAAAGTGGAAAAAAAAACACTACAGGCTGATCCAACTTTGATGTAATGTCAAAACACGTCAAAATGAGGCTCAGTAGTGTGTGTGGCCTCCACGTGCCTGTATGACCTCCCTACAACGCCTGGGCATTCTCCTGATAAGGTGGCGGATGGTCTCCTGAGGGATCTCCTCCCACACCTGGGCTAAAGCATCCCCCAACTCCTGGACAGTCTGTGGTGCAACGTGACATTGGTTGATGGAGCGAGACATGATGTCCCAGATGTGCTCAATTGGATTCAGGTCTGGGGAACGGGCGGGCCAGTCCATAGCATCAATGCCTTCGTCTTGCAGGAACTGCTGACACACTCCAACCACATGAGGTCTTGCATTGTCTTGCATTAGGAGGTACCCAGGGCCAACCGCACCAGCATATGATCTCACAAGGGGTCTGAAGATCTCATCTCGGTACCTAATGGCAGTCAGGCTACCTCCGGTGAGCACATGGAGGGCTGTGCTGCCCCACTAAAGAAATGCCACCCTACACCATTACTGACCCATTGCCAAACTGGTCACGCTGGAGTATGTTGCAGGCAGCAGAACGTTCTTCACGGCGTCTCCAGACCCTGTCACACCTGTCACATGTGCTCAGTGTGAACCTGCTTTATCTGTGAAGAGCACAGGGCGCCAGTGGCGAATTTGCCAATCTTGGTGTTCTCTGGCAAATGCCGAACGTCCTGCACGGTGTTGGGCTGTAAGCACAACGCCCACCTGTGGACGTCGGGCCCTCATACCACCCTCATGTAGTCTGTTTCTGACCATTTGAGCAGCCACATGCACATCTGTGGCCCGCTGGAGGTCATTTTGCAGGGCTCTGGCAGTGCTCCTCCTGTCCCTCCTTGCACAAAGGGGGAGGTAGCAGTCCTGATGCTGGGTTGTTGCCCTCCTACGGCCTCCTCCACGTCTCCTGATGTACTGGCCTGTCTCCTGGTAGTGCCTCCATGCTCTGGACACTACGCTGACAGACAGAGCAAACCTTCTTGCCACAGCTCGCATTGATGTGCCATCCTGGATGAGCTGCGAGCCACTTGTGTAGACTGTGTCTCATGCTACCACTAGAGTGAAAGCATCGCCGGCATTCAAAAGTGACCAAACCATCAGCCAGAAAGCATAGAAACTGAGAAGTGGTCTGACATGCCGCCCCCCTACCAGTGGAGAGGATTCTGGGAGACAAAAAAATGCTATTAGCAGTATCTTCTATAGGTTTTCCAGGGTATCGACGATGGAACCGGGCGATCAGGGGTATTTTGAGTCTCTAACCTGGGTAGGTAGGCTGTGCCTGCCCTTAGAGAATTCTGGTGCAATGTGAGAGTAAGGAGTATTGTATTATGATCACTTTCCAATCGCGAGTCTACCTCTATCTTCTGTAAGAACTTCAGGAGGTCCTATGATATTATCCAGTAGTCAACTGTGGATTTTCTTCCTGCTCCCCGGTAAGTATATTCTGCTGGGAAATCGCCCCATGGGGACCTGTTCTGTCCCCCCTTTTCTGCTCGTTAAACGGCAAGCAGACAAACTTAAAAGGAACTCTCTTTATCAGTTCTCGGCTCAGACTGGCTGCGAGCCCAAAAATAACATAAATACAGTCTCTGACGAGATAACAGAATACAAAACAAATCTCTCTTACGGCAATGCACTTCTCCAAGTGTATCTTCTTGAATCAGGGTTACAGAAAACCAAGCACTTTTCCAAGTGTATCTTACATAAACCACGACTGATGATCAATCAATGATGAACGAACCAAGAAACATTGACTCCTGCAACCAGGGCGTGGCACCATCCGTCCTTTTATCCCCAGAACATGCCACTAACGAGCCCCAGCTGCATAGTTAATCTTGCATCCTGAAAAGACTCACAGAAGACGTCTGGTGAGTCACAACAGGGATCCGTTAAGGATACAAAGATCCAAACATTCAGTCATTTGTCTTACACAAAAGCCTGCCCGATTAGCTTTAGGGTCTTTAAATTGTCTGGCATGCAAAGATTCACCTGTTGCATTCTCATCATAGTGAATCTTAAACTGCTTATATAATGCTTGATCATTTGGACCCATCCTAGCGTTTAAGTCTCCCCCCCCCCACTATAATTATTGCAGCTTTTGGGGAATTTGGCTGAACAGCCAAGAATAAAATCTTCTATGCTGTCCCAAATCTTGTTAATCACATTATTCTTATTAAGTGGAGGAATATAGATATTGAAAAGCCAAATCTCCAGCTGTTTAAATAAGAGTAATGTAGTTACAACCCATGGCTGGAAAGGTGGCAGTGGTACACATTTAAAATGCAAGGATGTGTTAACTAATGTCACAATACCCCCTTTAGCTCTCTCCCCCCACCCCACCTTGCTTGGGACAGCCGGCATTGAGTTAACCCAATAGCCATCTAACTGAATCTCTGTGGAGGCCCAGGTTTCCTGCAAGAAGAGGATGTCAAATTGTGATATAGAGTCAAAAAAGAGTTGGTCTTTTGATGGGACGGACCAACTTGCTATATTCCAGGTTATAAAGGAAAGTGGGTCAACTTTTGGAGCTCATCAGGAAACTTGATTTATACAAAGGGACGTTGTCTGGTTGTTACCATGGATTGAGGTGTCATCGCACACCGAATTGGTCTTCTTTAAAAATAGGGAAGTCAAGTGCAGACTCTTGAGAAACTTGTTCAGGGTAAAAGGTTTTAGCAACAGCTAACAGAACTTGCCATTCCGAAGCCTCTTCTCTGGTTGTAGGACAAGGCATTATATTAGGCCCTCTTTCATTCTTTGCGATGGTGGCTCTGTCTTTGGACCATAATGTTACTATCCACTTTTAATGTCAATACTTTTTAATTATACTTCAATGTTAGTATTTTTTAATATAGTGTAAAAACAAATGTATAGTGTTGTAAAAAGCCAGGTGGCTTTCCTGGCCAGCTTTTCTTTTCTTTTTCTTTTTCTTTTTATTTTAAACACATAAACACATCGACAAAAACAAAGACATGACTTAAAAACAACGTAGGAACAAGAAGTTCCATCGTATACCATACAGCAGTTCCGTATCGGTTTCTTTGCAGTTAGTGTTTTCCCTTCTATACATTTCTATCTTGCATTTATGGTCTCTTTATTCGTTATCCATTTTTATGTACAATTCTATATTTATTTATACTTAGCTATTTATAACAAGCCCTCTATAACTCCTGGAAACACCAAACCTGAAGTAGTCAGCAGCAGCCTGAAGATGACGAATGTGACTTCGTCGAAACGTCACCAAGACATCTCCAATTCTACGTGGGAGAAAACCCAAACAACTAGAGACCTACATATATATATATGATTACCTGTCCATTAATCCCTTTTTTAACTGGTTACTAACCATACAAATACATATCCAATTCCTACCTATCACAATACTATATTTTCCAATTCTGAACTTGCCTGTGTTTTTGTGTCTCGACTTTTTTCCCTCCTTTCTAACCATCGATATCATTTGTCCCAGATTTCGTGATATTCGATGGATCCTCGCAGCGATGGATGGAAGCACGGAGCAGGCAGGCAGCAGGAACAGGTAAGACACTGACAAAAAAAGGCTAGGGTCCCTTAGTGGTGTGGAGAGGAGGCGGGGTAGGGGGGGGAAGCTAGACCGCGGCGGCTACTGAGAAGAGCAACCAAGAGGATGAGGGGACTGGAGGCTAAAACATATGAAGAATGGTTGCAGGAACTGGGTATGTCTAGTTTGATGAAAAGAAGGACCAGGAGAGACATGATAGGAGTCTTCCAATATCTCAGGGGTTGCCCCAAAGAAGAGGGAGTCAAGCTATTCTCCAAGGCACCTGAGGGCAGAACAAGAAGCAATGGGTGGAAACTAATCAAGGAGAGAAGCAACTTAGAACTGAGGAGGAATTTCCTAACAGTGAGAACAATTAATCAGTGGAACAGAAGTTGCCTCCAGAAGTTGTGAATGCTCCATCACTGGAGGTTTTTAAAGAAGAGACTGGACAGACAGACACTTGTTTGAAATGGTTCTAGGGTCTCCTTCTTGAGCAAGGGGGTTGGGCTAGAAGACCTCCAAGGTCCCTTCCAGCTCAAGGATTCTACATTTGTGAATTTTATGATCATAGTGTTGTTTGGTTGAAGCGTTGGCTTACACGAGCAGAGCTGTATAAACATCTTTTTTTTTCTTCATTTGTAAAGGCGGAAAAATACCAAGAAATGCAGCCTTCAGTTTGGTGGCACAAATCAAGTCTGAATCGCACAACTGGGGGGAAATGTTGTCACTGTAACACACGGTGCTCTGACCTTTTCTAATCTGGGTAATGAAGGAAACTTCCTTTCTAATCCCAGCGGCCCACTTTAGCTGAAGTCTTATCTTGCCTTTTCCTTCAATCTCCCCATCGCTTATTTCCCTCTAGCTTTGTGTCCCGAATGATATGATTTATCTAACTTTCCCAAATCCCCTTATCTGCGTTCCTTATATTTTAACCTCTGGACTCTCTCAGAACTCTAAACTTCTCCACTGGTTCTGTCTATCTTTCTGACCTCTTCATCTGTGAAGTTCTGACCTTCTCAAAGGCTTCATCGGAGCTCCATCTTCGAGTCTTTCAGCTTTACTCCGTCTCGGTTGGAATAACAGATTAATGGAAGGGGCCTTGGGGGTCTTCTAGTCCAACCCCTTCTCAAGCAGGAAACCTCATACCATTTCAGACAAATGGTTGTCCGGTCTTTTCTTGAAAGCCTCCAGTGATGGACCCACAACCTCTGAAGGCAACTTCTGTTCCACTAGTTAATTGTCTTCACTGTTAGGAAGTTTCTCCTTAGTTCCAAGTTGCTTCTCTCCTTGATGAGTTTCCATCCATTGCTTCTTCCTTTCCTGCCTCCAGGTGCTTTGGAGGATAATTTGTCCCCCCCCCCTCAGCCACTCAAATACTGGAAGATGCTGCTATCATGTCACCCCAGTCCTTCTTCTCACCAAACGAGACATACCCAATTCTTGCAACCTGCAACTTCTGGAGGCAAGCTGTTCTTTTTTTTTGTTGAAGTTTTATTTTTATATAAATAACCACAAGTCTACCATTACATCTTAAGAGACCCTGTTCAGTGTTATCCAATATTATATCGGTTCCTCTTACCATCAACCATCAACTAATTGGCTCTTTCACTTTCCATACATCATATTATGCCCAATTTCACTACCACCCTACCTCCTCCCTCTCTCCTCCTCCTTATGTGTGTCTTCCCTCTACCATCCCTCTCTTCTCTACTTCCCTTTCCTCTCTCCTCCTCTCTCCTCTTTCCCACTCCTTCTCTCTCTCCTACTCTTTTCCTCCCTTCTACTTCCCTCTCCCCAATCCCCTCTCTCCCTCCTTCTCTGCCTCTCTTCGCTTGGTTTACATGGTGTATTTCAGCATAGCAATAGCAGTTAGACTTATCTACCGCTTCATAGGGCTTTCAGCCCTCTCCAAGTGGTTTTACAGAGTCAGCATATCGCCCCCAACAACAATCCGGGTCCTCATTTTACCCACCTCGGAAGGATGGAAGGCTGAGTCAACCCTGAGCTGGTGAGATTTGAACCGCTGAACTGCAGATAACAGTCAGCTGAAGTCGCCTGCAGTGCTGCATTTAACCACTGCGCCACCTCGGCTCTAATCTGAGCAAACTGCATTTAATATCAATGGTATAATAATTACATTCCCATAAACATCTTTCCTATTAATAATTTTACACACATTCTCCTTTTAAGAGTATATACGTGTAAGAATTCCATTGTTATCCCTCTCTGCAAAAGGGAAGGGAAGATTTTTCCATTGGTGGATTGGTCTCACTGTCAGGAAATTTCTCCTTAATTCCAGGTTGGATCTCCTTCTGAGAAGCTTCCTCCCTCCCTCCTTCCCTCCCTGAATCATAGGGCTGCAAGGGACCTTAGAGGTCTTCTAGTCCAACCCCCTGCTCAAGACAAGAGCTTTATACCATCAAGGTCAAATGGCTGTCCAATCTCTTCTTCAAAACCTCCAGTGATGGAGGAGCACCCGCAACTTCTGGAGGGAAGCCGTTTTATTGATTCATTGTTCTCACTGTCAGGAAATTCCGTCTTATGCCCCAGTTTACAGACTCCATTTCCCCCCTGAATTCCCCCCTTCCTCCAAAATCCCCCAACATGTAGATCTAGGAAAGAAAATTCAAATTCCAAATGACTCTGGATTTATTTTTTTTAAGTTTAAATTGAAACAGATGGCTGAAGAAAAAAGTAAAAATATAAAAAAAAAACTCTACAGGAAACAAGTTGGCCAGGAATCTAAAATTCAACTCTTTAATATTATGGATGCATCCAAGAACAAGCAAAAGGAAAAGGTAGATATGGCAAGAAGCTGAGCAAGATAGTTTTAATAATAAATCTGCAAGTCCCAACAAATTGATAATTAAACCCTGTAAGCAAAATGATTGCTTGTCAAATTGAAATAACTCTTGATGTAAAATGAAGGTTTGGTGCCAGAAATTCCAAGTATGATGAATGTCAAATGCTACAAACATACTCTGGAAATAACCAATCTGAGTCCAGTAAATGGACTTTCACCAATTACCAAAACCGAAAAGGAATATTATCTCAATTGGAATAGGAATTTGCATTTGATTCAACTGATTGAATGCCATCAATTAATATAAACAGCGTATATTAATATAGACAATATAAAGTTGAATGCTTATTTTTAACTCTTTTAAATCCATTGTTTCAAACTGGTGGAAAAGGCAGATAGCATAGTGGAACTCAAAGATTATGTTTATATAAAAAAATTATCATACTACCCCATTTATTTATTTTTACAAAATATAGTTAAAAACCCTCTGGGGAAATTGACTTTTAAGAGGAAGGGGACCATTTAATAAGCAAATCAAGACATAAGGGGCGTGACATCACAGTTCACACATAGTAAGTTTTATCAGAATACAGGTAGTCCTCAACTTACAACAGTTTTGTTTAGTGACCGTTCGAACAGGTGAACAGGAACTTCCTAAGAATGAGGACAATTGATCAGTGGAACAGCTTGCCACCAGAAGTCTTGGGTGCTCCATCACTGGAGGTTTTTGAGAAGAGACTAGACAGCTGCATGTTTGAAATGGTATAGGTTCTCCTGCTTGGGCAGGGGGCTGGACTAGAAGACCTCCAAGGTCCCTTCCCAGCTCTGTTTTGATTCTGATGTTGAAGGCTGATTCCATCCAGACTATCCGCTTTGAAAATAAGTTCCTAGAATATTGCTGGTTTAATAAGCACCACAATGTTAACTTCGACTCAACATTTAAGCCCCCTGAATATTGTTATAAGAAACCTGGGCTCATCATGGTTGGTTTTTTTTACGTTTTTGGACTTAACTTTTGGCAAAGGGTTTTAGAAAGTCCAACAAAGGGATTTGACAACAGCCTTAAAGGGCAGAATCGTCCTTAGCAGAGCGCTCTGGGCAATAATGCCATCGCAATCCCATTAAAGCAGTGTTTCTCAACCTTGGCAACTTGAAGATGTCCGGACTTCAACTCCCAGAATTCCCCAGCCAGCGAATGCTGGCTGGGGAATTCTGGGAGTTGAAGTCCGGACATCTTCAAGTGGCCAAGGTTGAGAAACACTGCATTAAAGTGAAAGCATTTTTAACGTAATCATTAGAAACCTTTTATCTTCCACCAGCTAAAACAAGATTCCAGATTAAACTAATTTGGAGGGAACCGGAACAACCTTCTCTCAAAAAAAACCTCATTTTGGTGACTCTGAGTAATTTAAACGCCCTAACGATGAAGTAGAGGTAAATCCTCGACTTACGACAACAGTTGAGCCCAAAATCTCTTGTTGTTAAGTGAGACATTTGTTAAGTGAGCCCCCCCCATTTTTATGACCTTTCAGGCCACAGTTGTTAAGCGAACCACTTTGCTGGTCAGAAGGTCGCAAAAGGGGATCAAATGACCCTGGGAGACATTGCGACTGTCGTAAATATGAGTCAGTTGCCAAACGTTACTGAATTTTGATCGCGTTGACCTTGGGGATGGCTGCAGCGGTCGTAACTGTGAGCCAAGGTGGCGCAGTGGTTAAAAGCAGCACTGCAGGCTACTGCTAGATCAGCAGGTCAGCGGTTCAAATCTCACCGGCTCAGGGTTGACTCAGCCTTCCATCCTTCCAAGGTGGGTGAAATGAGGACCCGGATTGTTGTTGGGGGCAATATGCTGACTCTCTGTAAACCGCTTAGAGAGGCCTGAAAGGCCTATGAAGCGGTATATAAGTCTACTGCTATTGCTATTGCTGTGAAATGTGGGCATAAGTCACATTTCCCAGTGCCGTTGTAAGTTTGAACGGTCGCTAAATGAATCGTGACAGATTGCCTGTACAGTGAGATTACTTAATGTTGACTTCAGATCAGAAAGTGATCATCAATTTATCATGTTAATAGCAATAGCAATAGCAGTTAGACTTATATACCACTTCATAGGGCTTTCAGCCCTCTCTAAGCGGTTTACAGAGTCAGCATATTGCCCCCAACAACAATCCGGGTCCTCGTTTTACCCATCTCGGGAGGATGGAAGGCTGAGTCAACCCTGAGCCGGTGAGATTTGAACCGCTGAACTGCAGAACTGCAGTCAGTTGAAGTGGCCTGCAGTGCTGCATTTAACCACTGCGCCACCCCGGCTCTAAGTTAAGTTTGCTAAGCCATGATAAAGATGTTGGCCTGATTGGATAACAGTTATCCAAGTGCTCTTGATGATTTATATTTATATTGGAGGATTCTTGAAGGATTCTTCAGTTACAATTTTAAGCTCTACTCAAGTTTTAGATTTTTAGATTGAGTATAATAAAAGATGGGAGATTTACAGGGGGAAAAAAATAACTTCCTTTAATATTCCAACAAATTTAATCACTAAATCTTTAGCCTCCGGCTGAGTATTACTTCCAGCTGTTTAATGCGGATTGTGCCACTGCTGAGAAAAATATGGAGAGCTTTATATTTAGCATATAGAAAGTCTAATTACAACAGCCCCCCTTTTAAGATACCATTAACTGAAGGGAAATTATAAGATACTAATTCGCCAGGACAAACCGAAAGAAAAGAGAGATTCCTGGACATTTATGAGTAAATCTTTCTCTGGGTGAAGACTCCAAAACAATTTGGAAATTAATTTCCAAGACTTTAACTCATATTTGCAGATTGCTGAATATCATCAAAGACCTAGCTGGGGGGGGGGGGGGGTTAAATCTATTTTTAGGGAGCAAAGGTAGCCTTTGGAAATAGAGGTAGGCCTAGATTTACAACCGCTTGTTTAATGGAAACTAACCAGAGAGAGAAACAAACAGGAATGAAGGAGAAACTTCCTATCAGTGAACAATGAACCAGTGGAACAGCTTGCCACAAGAAATTATAGGTACTCCATCACCGGAGGCTTTTAAGAAGAGACTGCACAGTCACTTATCTTAAAAGTTATAGGTTCTCCTGCTGGAACAGGGGACTGGACTAGAAGACCTCCAAGGTCCCTTTCAGCTCTATTCTATTCTAATTCTGTTCTATTTTCTCTTCTCTTCCCTTCCCTTCTATTTTATTCTATTCTATTCTATTCTCTATTCTGTTTTATTCTATTTTCTATTCAATTCTTCATTCTAATATTTCTTCTATTCTCTATTCTGTTTTATTCTATTTTCTATTCTATTCTTCATTCTAATATTTCTTCTCTTCTCTATTCTGTTTTATTCTATTTTCTATTCTATTCTTCATTCTAATATTTCTTCTATTCTCTATTCTGTTTTATTCTATTTTCTTCTTCATTATATTTCTTCTATTCTTCATTCTAATATTTCTTCTCTTCTATTTTATTTTATTCTATTCTATTCTCTATTCTGTTTTATTCTATTTTCTATTCTATTCTTCATTCTAATATTTCTTCTCTATTCTGTTTTATTCTATTTTCTATTCTATTCTTCATTCTAATATTTCTTCTATTCTCTATTCTGTTTTATTCTATTTTCTTCTTCATTCTAATATTTCTTCTCTTCTATTTTATTTTATTCTATTTTCTTCTCTATTCTGTTTTATTCTATTTTCTATTCTATTCTATTCTTCATTCTAATATTTCTTCTCTTCTAAATTCCCAGAGTTACAACCTCACTGAAAAAAGGGACACGACCGTTTTTCACACTTACGACCGTTGCAGCATCCCCACAGTCATGTGATCAAAATTCAGGAGCTTGGCCAGGGGTCGCAGTGTCCCGGGATCACGTGATCCCTATTTGCGACCTTCTGCCAAGCCAAGTCCACGGGGAAGCCAGATTCACTTAACAACCAGGTTCCTAACTTAACAAGTGCTGCGATTCATTTAGCCACCGTAGGAACCAAGATAAAACTGGCTGAACAACCGTCTCGCTTAGCAACAAAAACGTTGGGCTCAATTGTGTGGTCGTAAGTCGAGGAAGTCCCCGTGCAATAAACATCAGATCAAAATTACTTGCCCTTCCGTAAGGCAACCAGTGTCATCCAAAGAGAGAACCTTCTATCAAAAGATAAAACTCCTGACTGGGCTAATATGCCCATCAAACTCCTTAAATCAATTCAGTTAGAATTCTTATTCACTGCAATTGACAGCTCTGATTTAATTCCTCCGGGCCAGAATAGGGTTTTATTTTTTATTTTTTATTATTATTTTAATTTTATCAATTTCATATATACATTCACAATTATATGATTTCATAACTGTTATTAATAATATGTATTTATAACAATTTTTCCCTACTGTTGACAATATACTTGAAGATTGCTTTTTTATCATCCCATAGATCCATCTTATCTTACAACGGTCCTACTTCTTCTTCCCTCCCTCCCTCTTTCCTTCCCTCGTTTCTTCTCTCCTACTCCCCTTCCTTCCCTCCTTCCTTCCCCTTCCCTCCTTCTCTCCTTCCCTCCTTCCTTCCCTCCTTCCTCCTTCCCTCCTTTCTTTTCTCCTTCTCTCCTTCCTTTCCCCCTTCCTTTCCTCCTTCCTTCCCCCTTCCTTCTCTCCTACATTCCCTCCTTCCTTCCCACCTTTCTTCTCTCCTTCTCTCCTTCCTTCCCTCCTTCCTTCCCTCCTCTCCTTCCTTCCCTCCTTCCTTCCCTCCTTGCTTCCCTCCCTCCTTCCCTCCCTCCTTCCTACCCCCTTTCTTCTCTTTCTTCTCTCCTTCCTTCCTTCCTCCTCTCCTTTCCCTTCTCTCCTTCCCCTTCCTCCCCTTTACCCTTCCCCTCTTCTTCCCATTCCTCCCCTCTTTCCTACTCTTACATTCCCTCCCATTCTTCCTCTGCCTTCCCTTTCTCCTAACAGAATAGGGTTTTAATAGTCCCCCTGGGTAGGAAGGGAGAAGACGGGGAGACCCTGTCAATTATAGGCCAGTTAAGTTTGTTATCCGTCCTGGGAAAACTTTACGCCAGGCATTTAAATGAAAAATTAATATCTCGCATTGAAAGAATCTTTCTGTTTGACGAAAGGGCCAATCCAACCATCGGTTATTACTATTAGTAGACGGAACTTCTGCTACTTTCCTGAAAAGTAAATTATTTGCTGCTTTAATAGATTTTTAAAATCCCTGGATTCTGTTGATAGAACTAAACTCTGGGATAAATTAAGAGCATCTTGACCGGGGACTCGCGTGTTCAATAAAGGCACATCATCAAGATTGTGTAATGCAGGTGAGACGCAACAGGTTGACTCACAGTCACTAGACCAGTGTTTCTCAACCTTGGCAACTTGAAGATGTCTGGACTTCAACTCCCAGAATTCCCCAGCCACCATGATCATCATTGCAAAGGATTCTGGGAGTCGAAGTCCACACATAAAGAATGATCTAGGCCAGTGTTTCTCAACCTTGGCAACTTGAAGATGTCCGGACTTCAACTCCCAGAATCCCCCAGCCAGCATTTGCTGGCTGGGGAATTCTGGGAGTTGAAGTCCAGACATCTTCAAGTTGCCAAGGTTGAGAAACACTGCACTAGACTGACAGGCAGGTATTCTGGCCCCTCTCTTATTTACTTTCTCTCAGGATGATCTCAAGTCAACGGCCCTTCAGGTTGAGTGGCCTCTCTCCATCATTAGTCAAAAGAAGAAGAAGAAGAAGAAACATTCTTTCGATACCCAGATGACACTCTTCTTCTTTGAGATATTAAATTGGGTATGAAATATCTATTGGAGGCACTAATGATTGCCAAAAAATCAGCCATAACAGATTAAGGGACCTTGGAGGTCTTCTAGTCCAACCCCTGGCTCAAGCAGGAGACAAATGACTGGCCAGTGATGGAGCACCCACAACCTCTGGAGAGAAGCCATTCCACTGGTTGATTGTCCCATTGTTAGGAAATTTCTCCTTAGTTCTAGGATGCTTCTGTCCTTGATTAGTTTCCACCCATTGTTTCTTGTTCTTCCCTCAGGTGCCTTGGAGAATAGTTTGACTCCTTCTTCTTTGTGGCAACCCCTGAGATATTGGAAGACTGCTATCATGTCTCCCCTAGTCCTTCTTTCTATTAAACTAGACCTACCCAGTTCCTGCAACCGTTCTTCATATGTTTTAGCCTCCAGTCCCTTAATCCTCTTTCTTGCTCTTCTCTGCACTCCTTCCAGAGTCTCCCCATCTTTTCTACATCGTGGCGACCATAACTGGATGCAAATATTCCAAGTGTGGCCTTGAGCAAGATATTTATAAAGCGGTATTAACACTTCACTTGATCTTGGTTCTATTTATTTGTTTATTCATTCTATTTAACATTGTTCATTTATTTTCCAGCGGAGTGATGTCAGGACCTTATTGTATTAAATAGAGATTGTGAGAAAATTTAGCACTGGAGTCAACGGCTAAAGGCAACTTCTCATGTTCACTTTGGGGGGGATCAGTTAGAGGTATACTTTTCAACCCCCTCAATATCTGAATAGTTTATATTTAAGTAAAAGCGGAGTAACCTTTTCAAAGAGTAAATGTGTTGCCATCAAATATGCTATGCGGTAGATTTTTTTTAAAAAAAACCCAATTCTCAAAGAGTTTGACCCTGTAATGGTATTGATCTTGAAACGGTGGATCACATTTAATGCTGCTGTGAATTTTATAAGAGCCTTTGGCAGGAAGTTAACGGGCGTACTTTAAAATCAAAACTCGGAAGAGATATTTCTGAGTACATGAAAATGATACTTGGAGATGAAAACCCTAAAATAACAGAAAGAAGAGCCCAGTGTTTTAACTAAGGCTGTCAGAGCAAGGTTTTCAGTAACTAAGCGATTCATTGCGGTTCTTAGCGTTTTGCACACATCGGCTGTTTCCCTCGCTAAATTGTTTTCATTTTAATCGTTAGATTATATTTGTAACTTGCATTTTGGTCCTTTGGCCATAAATAAAGACGGAGTGACAGATTGATGGACTGATTGATGCGATGTGTAAAAGCTTAGTCAGTGGGAAGGTTAGTCCATGTTTAGAGACGTTATTTCCAATTCGACTTTGTATACAGATCATTGCCCAAGTAGCCATTATATATTGTTTCAACAAAGCAAAATAGACCAGCAGAACAAATTGTCCGGAACATTTATAACCTAACATTGATGCTAGAATAATTGTCTAGTCATTTAGTCATTTATTTTAGTCATTTATTTGACATTTATAGGCCGCCCTTTTCCCTGAGGAGACTCAGGGCGGCTTACAATTAATAGTCATGACCCCCAACATAATTTGTAATGGTCCTTTCATTCACTGGTGGTCAGATTTCCCCACTGAAGAGAGCAGAGGCTCTTTGGGACCCTCAGTCTCCTTCGAGCTCCTCAATGCTTCTGGTAACCTCAACAGCTTCCTGTCTCCCCTTCTTCTTTCTAAGGAGAAGGAATAGCGGAGTTGGAAGGGACCTTGGAGGTCTTCTAGTCCAACCCCTGCTCAAGAAGGAACCCCTTATAATATTTCAGACAAATGGTTGTCCAGTCTCTTCTTTTTTAAAGTAATCTTTATTAGTTATACATTTTTTTAAGAGTAAAACATACAAATACAATTTTAAACATACAACCCCCCTCCCCTCTCCCCCCCCCCCCCGCGGTGACAGTCATTCACAGCCCAACTTTGGTTGTCCAGTCTCTTCTTAAAAACCTCCAGTGATGAAGCCCCCATACCTTCTAGAGGCAAGTCGTTCCACTGGTTAATTGTCCTCACGGTTAGGAAGTTTATCCTTAATTGTTGTTGGGGGTGATATATGCTGACTCTGTAAACCGCTTAGAGAGGGCTGAAAGCCCTATGAAGCGGGATATAAGCCTAAGTCTAACTAACTAACTTGAGTGTATCCCTCTGTTAATGCAACCGTTCATCGTATGTGAATATATGTCTATATATGAGACTACTTTTACTTCAACTGCAATAAACACCAGGGCTGTCAAGAGATACAAACTAAATGCAATCCGTTCTAATCTTGATTGCAGGAAAAATGACTTCAGCAACAGAGTAGTAAATGTGTGGAACTCTTTACCTGATCCTGTTGTTAGTTCCTCTAACCCCCATTCCTTTGACCTCAAATTGTCTACTGTGGACCTTACACGTTTCTTAAGAGGGCCGTAAAGGGGGCGCGCATAAACGCACCAGTGTGCCTACCGTCCCTGTCCTACTGTCCCCATTTATATGCCCTCTTTTTATGTGTTTATGGCTAAGTTTTGCTTATTTATATCCCTTTATTTGTGTTTTCATACTTGTTTCCTTGTACTTGTTGACAAATAATAAATGTTTTAGCCTCCAGTCCCGTAATCATCTTGGTGCTCTTCTCTGCCTTCTTTGTGGAGTCTCATCTTCCATCATCTCCCTTCCCCTTTTCCGGGTGGGAGAGGACTTATCCCCCCCCCAAGGCAAAATGTGGAGTCGTTGGATCTGCAGGAGAACCGAAACTGGGGGAAATATGGCTTTCCTGTCTTCTGGGGGGAGAGAGAGAGAGAGAGAGAGAAACCATCGAGAGACAGAGCTCCCTGGTGCCTTCATTCTCAAGGATGGAATAACTTGTCCCTTGCAATAAATCTCAAAGTGAAAATGATGAATCACCAGGAATAAATCTGTGGTCCTAGCAGAGGTGCAGACAAGAAGCCTTTTGAGTTACCGCCAGCCGAGGCCGAGGGTGTCTCGCTGGCTTCAGAACACAACGCGGACTTCTCTGCAAGCTTTGTTTCAGGCACGTTCGTCCTCCCGTGGGAGAAGCCACCATTCTGGGCTACACGTTGGCGGAGCTGGGATGGAGGAGTCTGCATCCCTCCCCAATCTTGGCCTGATGTGGCTTAGATCTCTCATCCCCCCCCCTTTGTGGTTTCTATTTGCTCTGTAGGTGTTGGAGTCTGTAGGTGTTGGAGAAAGTGGGACTTCGATCGCTGGCATCTCTCTTTCCCTGGGTGGTTAATAAAAGGACAGTGACTCACTGGCTGTCTCCGTCTGCTGATCCTAGGAGTTTCAAGGAAAACCTTTGAAACAGCAGGAAGGGCCCCTCCAAGGCACCACTGCTGCTATGGCAGGGACAGGTAGGGGAGCTCCCCTCCCTTGGAAGGGCTGCTGGCACAGCTGCTGAAGTCAGCCCGAAGGAACAGGGAGACACCTGGAGCTCCTTCTGAATAGCTCGCCTACAGACAGAAACTTGCCGGACTCAAGAAACTACCGTATTTTTCAGAGTATAAGACGCACCTTTCTTCCCTCAAAAAAGAGGACGAAAACTGGGTGCGTCTTATACACTGAATGCAGCATTTTTGGCCTACCAAAACCCTGCCCCCTTTGTGAAAATGGACGTGCAGAAGCTTTGGGAGGCTTGCAAAGTGCTCCTGGGGGGTGGGGGTGCAAAAAACAGGCTGTTTTTTGCCCCCCACAGCCCCCAGGAACACCCTACAAGCCCCCCAAAGCCTCGGCATGTACCCCCTCTTTTTTTGCAAAAAAACAAGGCATGCAGAGGGTTTGGGAGGCCTGCAGAGTGCAAAAACTTTCTTTTTAAATTTACCTCTTCAAAATCCTGGTGCGTCTTATATTCCGGTGTGTCTTATAGTCCAAAAATTATGTATCTACATAACTGGGAATGTGCTTCTGTGAACTGCTAGGGAGGAGCTGCCTTGACTCTCTTCTGGCCTACCAGATATCCCATGCTCCACTGCCTCTTTCAGAAGCAACCCCTCCCTCCTAGGACAGAGGAAGGAAAGGAAAGGAAGGAAGGACAGAGAGGAAGGAAAAATAGAAGGAAGAACGACGAGGAAGGAAGGAAGGAAGGAAGGACAGAGAGGAAGGAAAAATAGAAGGAAGAACAGAGAGGAAGGAAGGAAGGAAGGAAGGACAGAGAGGAAGGAAAAATAGAAGGAAGAACAGCAAGGAGGGAAGGAAGGAAGGAAGGACGGAAGGAAGGAAGGACAGAGAGGAAGGAAAAATAGAAGGAAAAACAGCGAGGAGGGAAGGAAGGAAGGAGAGGAAGGAAAAATAGAAGGAAGAACAGAGAGGAAGGAAGGAAGGAAGGAAGGACAGAGAGGAAGGAAAAATAGAAGGAAGAACAGCGAGGAGGGAAGGAAGGACGGACAGAGAGGAAGGAAAAATAGAAGGAAGAACAGCGAGGAGGGAAGGAAGGAAGGAAGGACAGAGAGGAAGGAAAAATAGAAGGAAAAACAGAGAGGAAGGAAGGAAGGAAGCCCTCTCTAAGCAGTTTAAAGAATCAGCTTATTGCCCCCAACAATCTGGATCCTCAGTTTACCCACCTCAGAAAGACGGAAGGCTGAGTGAATCTTGAGCCTGGTGAGATTCGAACTGCCAAATTGCAGTCTGCCGGCAGTCAGCAGAAGTAGCCTGCAATACTGCACTCTAACCACTGCGCCACCATGGCTCAACTGAAACTCTCCCAGCAGTTTGGTTTGCTACCCATGGGACTTTGCCGCAATGAGATTGGGTAGGGTGGGGTAAGCCACCGTGGGTTATAAACCACGCAGGGGACGTGCCAATTCGGGCATCCGTGGCTTGCTCAGTAGACAGTGGTTAAGGCAGCCGTGTACTTAGACTGATGTGTGAATCAGGTGGTCGGTGTAAGATGCAGAAATTTTAAACATTGCGTTGCTTCCCCCCTGCCCCCCCCCCCCCGGCAATATTCCAGGCGAAGGAAAGTGCAAGGATGAGTAAGTGGGATATTATGGGGAAGAGCTATTAAAAGAAGCAACAATTAAAACTCAGCATCCCCATGGAAACCATTAACAATCTAGGACAGTGTTTCTCAACCTTGGCAACTTGAAGATGTCCGGACTTCAACTCCCAGAATTCCCCAGCCAGCATTCGAGGAGGAATGGGAGAGGAATTTGCAGAGGAGAGGAGGACTGTGGGATCCTTGATGCCCTCTGAGCTGAATGGTTTTCTCGCAGGCGTTTCCTTACCCAACTAGAGAACATCATCAGTACTAGTAAGGTTTGTGGATAGGAGGAGGAATACGGGATGCACTTGGTTTTCCCTGCCCAGGTGTAAAACTTGGCTTTTCTCCACATTAAACGTCCTGTTGTGGGATAAAGTCCATTGTTCAAGTCTGTCAAGATCTCTCTGGATCCTGGGCTTCGTCTTCTGGGGTGTTGGCTGCTCCTGCCAGCTTAGTGTCCCATCTGCAAATCGAACGGGTTCCCCTTCTGCTCCCTCATCTAAGTCATTCATGAAGCTATTGAGGTGTCCTGGGTGTAAGATGGAGTCTTGGGGTGCCCCACTGCTTACCTCTCTCCATGTAGATGCACTACCATTAAGGACTACTTGTTGGGTACGATTTATAGCCCGTTACTAATCCATCTGGGTGATTCAAACTTTTCTCCATAATTACTCTTATGACCAGTTCAATTCTCTTCTCGGGCTTTTATTTCTTCGGTGATTCCGGAAAAACCTTCCCAAGTTGTACAGAGCCTTTGGTTTTGAAACACATCAGGGAATAAACTGGGCACTGAAACCTGGTGCCCGTCTGCCCCCTGCCTGCCATGCCAGGGAAATGCACCCTCACATTCTTTGGAATTGAATAGCAGATTGCAATAGCAATAGCAGTTAGACTTATATACCGCTTCATAGGGCTTTCAGCCCTTTCTAAGCAGTTTACAGAGTCAGCATATCGCCCCCAACAACAATCCGGGTCCTCATTTCACCCACCTCGGAAGGAGGGAAGGCTGAGTCAACCCTGAGCCGGTGAGATTTGAACCGCTGAACTGCTGATCTAGCAGTCAGCTGAAGTGGCCTGCAGTGCTGCACCCTAACCACTGCGCCACCTGAAGCCAGGTTGCCTCTCTCTCCCCCCCTCCTCCCCCTTGCTCTTAGGGGCTGCGTGTTCCCAGGACATTAAACTCGGCTAATGGGTGGGTGGAAAAAGCGGTGGAAATTTCATTTATTCATTGATTTATATTTCTTAGCTGCAAGTCTACCCCGGAGAGGTGCTCTTTAGAAATGGCAAAATTGACAGTTTTAATTAGAGGGGGAAAAATATATGACATGGCATGTTGGAAGGTCTTCTAAGTCCTAAGTCTTGGAGGTCTTCTAGTCCAGTGTTTCTCAACCTTGTCAACTTCAAGGTGTCTGGGCTTCAACTCCCAGAATTCCCCAGCCAGCGAATGCTGGCTGGGGAATTCTGGGAGTTGAAGTCCAGACACCTTGAAGTTGACAAGGTTGAGAAACACTGTTCTAGTCCAACCCCCTGCTCAGGCAAGAAACTCTATACCGTTGCAAACAGTCCAATCTCTTCTTAAAAACCTCCAGTGTTGGAGCATTCACAACTTCTGGTGGCAAGGCGTTCCACTGATTAATTGTCCTGACTGTTCGGAAATTTCTCCTTAATTCCAGGCTGATGATGCTTCTTCTTGATGAGTTTCCACCCTTCTGTTCCGTAGAAGGGAATATTTGCAGCTCAGCATTAAACAGTGGGGCAATGGGCTTGGCTGTTTTCTTGCAAATATCTCTTGACCCACCTGGGGCACATCATCGATGCTAGGAGGAAAAGGGGTTGCAGAAAGGAGGGGGAGTGAAGTTTGTTTGCCAGGCTGGTTCATGACCCAACTAGGTAACATCATCAGTTTGTCAAGAGGAGGAGAGAGACTCCGACGTCCCTGGTGCTCTCTGAGCTTAGCTGTTTTGCACAGTCACTAGCACTGATGATGTTCCCTAGTTGAGTCATGGAACGTCTGCAAGAAAACCACCAAGCTCAGAGAACACCAAGGACTCCACAGTCCTTTTCCTCCTCCTCCTCCTCCTCCTCCTCCTCCTATTCTCCTCTTCCTCCTCCTCTTCTCCTCCTCCTCCTCCCCTTCTCCTCCTCCTCCTCCTATTCCCCTCCTCCTCCTCCTATTCTCCTCCTCTTCCTCCTCCTTTGCTCTTCAAACCCCATAGTCTTCTGGCACTGATGATGATCCCTAGTTGGGCCATGAAACGCCTGCAAGAAAACCACCAAGCTCAGAGAACACCAAGGACTCCACAGTCCTTTTCCTCCTCCTCTTCTCCTCCTCCTCCTCTCCTCCTCCTCCTATTCCCCTCCTCCTCCTCCTATTCTCCTCCTCCTCCTTTGCTCTTCAAACCCCATAGTCTTCTAGCATTGATAATGTTGCCTAGTTGGGTCATGGAACGTCTGCAAGAAAACCGCCAAGCCCAGAGACCACCAAGGACCCCCACAGTTCAGCCCTTCTATCGATAACCGATGTATTATGCCAGCCTGCAGAAAGCATTAATGCAGCAACCCAATTAAAAGGCGTTGTGTGGGTGCGCATCTGATGACTTGTGGGGGAAAAAAAGCGGTGCCATCACCAGGAGGGGCCTTCTAATGAACACTTCAGCGGCTGTGAATTTTCCTTCACGGAGGGTTTTCTATTTTTAAAAATGACAAGTATTGAAGCCCTCCTGGAAAGGCCAAGAGAATTGGGGGGGTGATGAGTAAAACTAGAGTTTTAGCTCTATTTACAAAAACGCAAGTAAGTGGGCCAGTGGAAGGCCTGGTGTGTGATTGACGCAACCTGCAAAAAGCTTTGTTAGGTGTAGCTTTAGTGTGAATTTTTGTGATGCTCAGCACAGGTTGAGAAACACTGCTCTGGAGCCTGGGGAGGGCGAAAAATGGCTTTAAAAAAAAAGCTGAACTCACGCCTCGCGTGCCCCGACAAATGTCTCCATGTGCCACCTGTGACACGCGTGCCATAGGTTCGCCATCCCAGAACTAGACAGGACAGTCCCCCCCACCCCCTATGTACCATCACTCTGCTGAATGCTAAATTCCCACAGTAGTTTTAGACACAAGGATGTTTACTCATGGAGTAGGGCTGTAGTTGTCAGCCTCCGTTTTGTTGCTTGCTTTTCGGCTGCCATTGAAACGGGGAGGGAGGGCACGGTATTTGTGTGGGGGAAATAATCTGTATAGGAGGACTGTTAATTGGGAGCTGTTCTCACCATTCGTTTGCGGCAAGGAGGGGAGTTTCCCACCAAGGCCAACTGTCCGGCATTCCAACCTGATGATGATTTTTATTTATTTATTTATTAGACTTGTATACCGCTTCATAGGGCTTTCAGCCCTCTAAGCGGTTTACAATTATTATTTTTTTAGCAAATTGAGTCAGCAACTTGCCCCCCCCCCCCCCAGTCTGGGTCCTCATTTCACCCACCTCGGAAGGACGGAAGGCTGAGTCGACCTTGAGCCGGTGAGATTTGAACCGCTGAATCAGTCAGCTGAAGTGGCCTGCAGTACTGCACCCTAACCACTGCGCCACCTCGGCTCTTATTTTTGAACTTGTCTCCCACCTGACAGCTGTGGAGATATTGGACTATGGACTGGGGTTACCAAGGGGGGGGGAATGGGTCATGTATTGATACCTAATGCTTTCGCGCGTTTTTGCTCAGATCCAGCTTTGCCTAGCTTCTATTTACTTATAATCAGTAAAAGTACTCTTAATTCTGCAAAATGGAGTTGAGTGGTTTTTTTTCTTGGTTACTAAGTGGAGCAGAAATTGACAGTGGTATTATATCGTACTGGTAGTCTTATATTGTCCTTCTCATCTTCTTTACTACCTTTACTATTGGTGTTGGGAGAAATATCCATCTGGGAGGAAGACCCTGGAATAGCAATAGCAATAGCAGTTAGACTTATATACCGCTTCATAGGGCTTTCAGCCCTCTCTAAGCGGTTTACAGAGTCAGCATATCACCCCCAACAACAATCCGGGTCCTCATTTGACCCACCTCGGAAGGATGGAAGGCTGAGTCAACCTTGAAGGAAGGAAGGAAGGAAGGAAGGAAGGAAGGAAAAGGATGGAGGGAGGGATAGAGGGAGAAGGAAGGAATAGCAATAGCAGTTAGACTTATATACCGCTTCATAGGGCTTTCAGCCCTCTCTAAGCCGTTTACAGAGTCAGCATATCGCCCCCAACAACAATCCGGGTCCTCATTTCACCCACCTCGGAAGGATGGAAGGCTGAGTCAACCTTGAGCCGGTGAGATTAGAACAGCCGAACTGCAGATTACAGTCAGCTGAAGTGGCCTGCAGTGCTGCATTTAACCACTGCGCCACCTCAGAAACACGGAGGCTGATTGGAAAGACGGTTTAAACGGTGAAGCAGAACCACCAAGCCCATGGTCCTGGTGCAGCTGACCGCATGGAGTTGAGAGTGTGGGCTGTTTATACCTTCTCTAGGCTTCGCACTTGAGCTTCCTGTTCCTGTGCAAGAACAGGTATTCTATTGGCTGCTGTGGGGTTCACAGCTGGCTCTGTAGGTTGTCTTGAGCTGCGTTTGGTTGAAGTGTGGACTCCGACGCAACGTCCGTGGGAGATTGGCTCATGTGGTGAGTTCTGCTGCTTGATGGTGGTGGGTTAATCCTATTATGGGAAATATAATATTCTGCCTTTTCTCAAAATATTTCATTCTTCCCTCATTGTTCTTGTTTTAATTATTACTGCTCTGTTGCTTTTCATGGAGGCCGAGGGCTCCTGCATTGGAGACAAAGTTCTTGCGTGTCTGATCACACCTGGCCCAGTAAATGCATTTAATGCAAGCCCAGCTGGGCTTCTGCCGCCCCCCCCCCCCCCCAAGAGGCACCTGAACTTTTTTTTTTTTTTTTTTAAGAATAGAACAGAATAATGAATGGAACAGAAAATAGAGACTAGAATAGAAATGAAATAGAAGCACCTTTGAGGCAACCAGGTCCTGGATGACTGAGAATCTGTATAGACTTTTAGCTAACAGAGTTTGGGATGGACAGGAACCATTCGCACCACTCAGGTGACCCCAAAGACACAGGTAAAACCTCCAAGTGGCCTCAACGACTCTCTAAAATGACCAGCTGCCTGCAAGGAGCATCAATCCTTCCATTCCCCTCCACCCACTCAGAGCTGAAGAAGCTTCTTGGATGAGAAGCAAAATGTCCTCAAAGAAGAAAAAATCCAGTTGCTTTTTGAAAAAAAAGCACCTTTGGGACGGACTGCTGGAAAGAAGCCATTTCTGCTCCCTGGGGGCACTTTGGATTTTAGAGGTGATTTAAAAAAACAACTCCAATAGCCCCAGGAGGCTCAGCCAACAGAGGTTTTTAGGCCGAGTTGAAATCTCTTTCTTGAAAACCCAGCTTGGACCTGGATCAAAAAATGCTTTTCAGAGTCCCTGGAAAGTAGAAATATCCGGGTGTGTTTCTGGCCAGTATTTTTGGCTTCCCCAAAATGAATGTTTCATCTCCCCACTTCTGTTCTCTCTGCATTTCTTCCAGCCATCTTCCAAACCTCACAGATCCATAGCTAGAGGCGTCCCAAAGATGCTTCCCCCCCCCAAAAAAAGCAACTTCCCTCCCCCCTTAAACACATGTTGCTTGTCATCCAAGAAGCTTCTTCACCTGCAAGGAAACCACCAACCTCCGAGAGTTCCAAGGAGACCCCCGTTCATTCCTCAGCTACAAATATTCTCTTCTCTAGGGCTTACATTTAAAATCCCACTAGTCTTGACCGTTCCTCCCACGAGGACACATTTAAAAGCTCTGTTTTTAAGTGAAGGGTATGGAGGAGGAGAGAGGGCAGGAAGGGGAAGCGGTAGAGCGGAGTGGAAGGGGAAGAAGGAAAGGGAAAGGAGAGGAGGAAAGGAGAGGAGGAAAGAAGAAAGTAGAGGAGGGAGGGAAGGAGGATAGGGAAAGGAAGTAGGGTGGAGGTAAATCAAAAGAGGAGTTTGGGATGGTAAGCAAAGCAATCCCGACCATATATATTTTTTTTTATGTGGAAAAATGAATGTTTGAAAGTGTTAAAAAGTGATAATTAAGAGCCGAGGTGGCGCAGTGGTTAAATGTAGCACTGCAGGCTGACTGCTAGTTCTGCAGTTCGGCTGTTCAAATCTCACCGGCTCAGGGTTGACTCAGCCTTCCATCCTTCCGAGGTGGGTGAAATGAGGACCCAGACTGTGGGGGGGGCGATATGCTGACTCTGTAAACCGCTTAGAGAGGGCTGAAAGCCCTATGAAGCGGTATATAAGTCTAACTGCTATTGCTATAAGAATAATAATTAAGAGAACGTATACTTGTAAATGTATGAGAATAAAAATAAAAATAAACTTTTTGTTTAAAAAAAAAAGTTCTGCTTTCTCTCTAATTCCTGACTTCCTACCTGCCTATCCACCATGTAGGGAAGCTTTCAACACAAAAACCCCTCTTAACGTCTGAACGATTTGGGATAAAGCAGCATCGAAGAAGAGTAGGATAGAAACCATTCAACCAGGCCATTGGAAAGAATAGAACAGAATAACAGAGTTGGAAGGGATCGTGGAGGTCTTCTAGTCCAGTGTTTTTCAACCTTGGCAACTTGAAGATGTCTGGACTTCAACTCCCAGAATTCCCCAGCCAACCATTCGCTGGCTGGGGAATTCTGGGAGTTGAAGTCCAGACATCTTCAAGTTGCCAAGGTTGAAAAACACTGTTCTAGTCCAACCCCCTGCTTAGGCAGGAGACCCCCACACCATTTCAGGCAAATGGTTATCCAACATCTTCTTCAAAACTTCCAGGGTTGGAGCCTTCACAATTTCTGGAGGCAAGTTGTTCCACTGGTTAATTGTTCTAATTGTCAGGAAATTCCTCCTCAGTTCTAAGTTGCTTCTCTCCTTGATTAGTTTCCACCCATTGCTTCTTGTTCTGCCCTCAGGTGCCTTGGAGAATAGCTTGACTCCCTCTTCTTTGTGGCAACCCCTGAGATATTGGAAGACTCCCATCATGTCTCCCCTGGTCCTTCTTTTCATTAAACTAGACATCCCCAGTTCCTGCAACCGTTCCTTATATGTTTTAGCCTCCAGTCCCCTAATCCTCTTTGTTGCTCTTCTCTGCACTCTTTCCAGAGTCTCCACATCTTTTCTACATCGTGGCGACCAAGCACCAAAAAGAACCAAACACCATAAAGATCATATCGAAATAAAACTATATACAAAAAGGAAACGGTGGATAGGACAGAAAGATCAAACCAAGCCAAAATTAGGAAATACATTGGACATGGTCAGCATGGCGCCGTCACAAGACAAGACTTCAAAATTAATATGGGGGGAAAAAATGTCATATTTCAAGAGAGGAGACCAGGCAGCAAAATCTAGGCAAGGCAGGAAAGGGGCTTTTACAGACAAATTTGTCCTGGAGATTTTAATTAAAATTACGCCACGCCCCCTCCCAGCAGCAGACAGAAAAGGGGCAAGAAATGCAACAGTTACATTGAAAAGCATCGTCCTCACCTCACTACCCTCTCCTCCCCCCCCAACAACACAAAACAACACAACATTGTGTGGGTCACACAGTCCCAACCGAGCTGCTGGGCTCCCCCGAGGGAGAAAAAGAGGTTGAAGGCACTTTCAATCTGCGTGTGATATTCCGGTAGGATTCGTACTTTCCAAAAACAGCTTCCGTGCTTCAGTTTTTTTTCCTTTTCTTACAAACACATTTCAAACGATGGAACTTCCAATAATTATGGATGCTCTCCTTCCAGGATCCCAAAGTATATTTTTAACAAAAAAAAGCTTCATTGTGCTGTAATATTTCAAAAATACTGGAGCTGGATGTCCACTCTGTAAGATTTATTAAGATTTATTCTATTTAGGCCACTGTATCTCAATTGGAACAACTTGGAAATGAGTGGACCATCCCAGAATTCCCCAGCCAG